>NC_084737.1:82629778-82819778 GCF_033978785.1 Entelurus aequoreus
GTGTGAGAGTCCAGTCCACAGTGGATCTAACATAATACTGTGAGTCCAGTCCATAGTGGATCTAACATAATAGTGAGAGTCCAGTCCATAGTGGGTCCAACATAATAGTGAGAGTCCAGTCCATAGTGGATCTAACATAATAGTGAGAGTCCAGTCCATAGTGGATCTAACATAATAGTGTGAGAGTCCAGTCCATAGTGGATCTAACATAACAGTGAGAGTCCAGTCCATAGTGGATCTAACATAATAGTGAGAGTCCAGTCCATAGTGGATCTAACATAATAGTGAGAGTCCAGTCCATAGTGGATCTAACATAATATTGTGAGAGTCCAGTCTATAGTGGATCTAATATAATAGTGTGAGAGTCCAGTCCATAGTGGATCTAACATAATAGTGTGAGAGTCTAGTCCATAGTGGATCTAACATAATAGTGAGAGTCCAGTCCATAGTGGATCTAACATAATAGTGAGAGTCCAGTCCATAGTGGATCTAACATAATAGTGTGAGAGTCTAGTCCATAGTGGATCTAACATAATAGTGAGAGTCCAGTCCATAGTGGATCCAACATAATAGTGGGAGTCCAGTCCATAGTGGATCTAACATAATAGTGAGAGTCCAGTCCATAGTGGATCTAACATAATAGTGAGAGTCCAGTCCATAGTGGATCTAACATAATATTGTGAGAGTCCAGTCCATAGTGGATCTAACATAATAGTGTGAGAGTCTAGTCCATAGTGGATCTAACATAATAGTGAGAGTCCAGTCCATAGTGGATCTAACATAATAGTGAGAGTCCAGTCCATAGTGGATCTAACATAATAGTGTGAGAGTCTAGTCCAGCGGTGTCAAACATAAGGCCCGCGGGCCGAATCAGGCCCGCCAACAGGTTTTATCCGGCCCGCGGGATGACTTTGCCAAGTATAAAATGAACCAACATTTTTCTATGAAATAAACTGCTGTTTTAAATATGTCCACTAGATGTCGCAATAGCAATTATTTGTATCTTTGTAGATGATGTTACATATGTAAAAACAAAAACAAAAACCTACATGATGTTAGTATATCAGTCGAGGAAAATGAGCAAACGACATGAATAACATACTAATTTGATTTTGATATTATATTTTTATCTTGATAGATTGAAAATTAACACCAATGAGTTGGCTGATGAACATTATCACATAATTTATTCAGAAAGTATAAATAACAACTATTAAAGGTAGAATACTATTAACCACAACATGTAAGTGTAAAAAAAAACCCAACAACATTATGATTTGTACATTTTCAGAATGTGCTTGTTCTATTTTTAAACAAAGAAAACCATGTGTAAAAGTTATCGTGCAGTGATTTTACCAGTCCGGCCCACTTGGGAGTAGATTTTTCTCCATGTGGCCCCCGATCTAAAATGAGTTTGACACCCCTGGTCTAGTCCATAGTGGATCTAACATAATAACATTTTCTTGAATAAAAAAGAAAATAAAACAATATAAAAACAGTTACATAGAAACTAGTAATGAATGAAAATGAGTAAAATGAAGTGTTAAAGGTTAGTACTATTAGTGGAGCAGCAGCACACACAATCATGTGTGCTTACGGACTGTATCCCTTGCAGACTGTATTGATATATATTGATATATAATGTAGGAAGCAGAATATTAATAACAGAAAGAAACAACCCTTTTGTGTGAATGAGTGTAAATGGGGGAGGGAGGTTTTTTGAGTTGGTGCACTAATTGTAAGTGTATCTTGTGTTTTTTATGTTGATTTAATTAAAAAAAAAAAAAAAAAAAAAAAAAACAGATACCAATAATTAAATAAACGATACTGATAATTTCCGATATTACATTTTAAAGCATTTATTGGCCGATAATATCGGCCTGCCGATCTCTAATATATATATATATATATATATATATATATATATATATATATATATATATATATATATATATATATATATATATATATATATATATATATATATATATATTTAATATGCCGTTGGCTTTCGGCCCCCGACCCAAATTTTGGAGCCCAATGCGGCCCCCCAATTCCAAATGTTTGGACACCCCTGCCTTATATGAACATACCACTAAACACACGTTATAAACAAGGCAGATATAAAAAGACGAGAGTATATTTCAAAGTCAGTCTGAGGTTAGGGTTAGGGGACACATTTTTATTACAAACACTGCACAGAACAAATTGAGTTCCAGTAGAAACAAGACACAGGATGTGTGTGTGTGTGTGTGTGTGTGTGCGTGTGTGTGTGTGTGTGTGTGTGTGTGTGTGTGTGTGTGTGTGTGTGTGTGTGTGTGTGTGTGTGTGTGTGTATGTGTGTGTGTGTGTGTGTGTGTGTGTGTGTGTTTAGCTGAATCAGTATTCTGCAGTCAAAGGGGCTTCTTGTTACAGTTAATTAGGGCTGCTGTTTGGATTCCCCATCCCTACATCCACAGAACGGAGATAGTGTGGGAATACATTGGTGGGATTATGCACGGTACCAAAAGTAAAACAGGGTGCTCCCTCGTAGTCATTGCTATTGTAATGTGTAAAGAATGCAGCACCATCATAGCGTCATGCTGATGAAATGCAAAAGACAATCATCCATCCTTCAACTCGTACATGTGAGGGGATGAACCCTCCCTGTGTGACGTACTGCTATTTTCAGGAATGTATTCCAGGTCGATGGGATTATTGCTCGTGAGGGCAGGTGACCTTTTTTTCCTTCTTGTTTGGTGTGCTTATATTACAGTGTACAGGACAGCTGAGTGTGCATAAAGTGTGGGGGGTGGCTGTGCTACAGGGGGGAGGCGATGCATGACATTTACAAATAGCTGCAAGGCAATTCTATTATCATAATGTTAGATGGTGTTTAGATTTATGGCCGTGCCTCCTGGAGATTGTTTCATGTTTGCATGCATGTGTTTTTCTCTACAACTATGCAACGCAGGAGCAGCAGGCGAGTTGGGATAATACGATGGAACACGACATTATTTCCAGCTCTGTGAAGTCAGCTTTGAAAAATGGCGAAAATGCTAAGCGTGCTCATGCAGTACTGTGCATCGGATATCTGGACTTTTGAAAAGTCATATAGGAAATTGAATGAGACTACTACTTGGGGAAAATGTAAAATAAGTTTACATATGCTTATACATATATGTATATTTACATACATACATGTATATACATGCAAATACATACATGCATATTTTTGTACATACATATAAATGCAAATACATATATACATATTTGTATACATGTATACATAGATAAAAATATACATACATGTTGTTGCGTCGACCAGCATTCCTCCAATGGGGAATTCAAATTGCTAGTCTCTCCCAGATTCTTTTTATGGCACATAAGCTGATGTTTATATTCAATCAACAGGCAGCAGTTGGTATTTTGTGGTTTATTCTCCAAGCTTAGAGGACAAACTGAGACCAATCCAGCACACCAGCGTTCCCCAGCCCGGTCCAGATCGGTCTCCCCTCAAACCCCCGGAAGTCCCGTGATCTTCCCTCTGTCCCCCGCCTGCTGTTTCCCCAGTCTAGCTGTGCTCCTTATCTTAGGAATGTAATGGCAGTCTCAACAAAGAGAATAAACAGCGCTCTGACTCTAACCAAGGACACTCGAATCCAAGCACTTTGTACCACACGAGACATTAGCTGATGTAAATATGACTATAGGAGTTTTTATATATACATACATACAAATATTATTCTCTGCATTTGACCCATCTCCCTTGATCACCCCCTGGGAGGTGAGGGGATTAGTGAGCAGCAGTGAGCAGCAGCGGTGGCCGCGCCCAGGAATCATTTTTGGTGATGTAACCCCCAATTCCAACCCTTGATGCTGAGTGCCAAGCAGGGAAGGTAATGGCTCCCATTTTTATAGTCTTTGGTACGACTCGGCCGGGGTTTGAACTCACGACCTGCCCATCTCAGGGCGGACACTCTAACCACTAGGCTACTGAGTAGGTTATCTCTTATGTATGACTGCCATCTACTGGTCACACTTATCACTACAGCAGGTACCAAATAAAAGTGCTTCGAGGTCGGTAAGCACAACCAGAATGATGCCATACATTAGGCACACCGGGTTATAAGGCGATTTTGGAGAAAAAAGAAGGATTTTAAGTGCACCGTCTCGTCCTGAAAAAAAGGTAGTTGTTATTTAATATGCGAGTAGTGTAACAAAAATAATACCTGAAACGTTGAAGACTGACTTGTGGATCCATAATTAAATCTTATCTTTTGGAGTAAATGCATTGTGGATCAAACATAATAGTGTGAGTCCAGTCCATAGTGGATCTAACATAATAGTGTGAGTCCAGTCCATAGTGGATCTAACATAATAGTGAGAGTCCAGTCCATAGTGGATCTAACATAATAGTGAGAGTCCAGTCCATAGTGGATCTAACATAATAGTGTGAGTCCAGTCCATAGTGGATCTAACATAATAGTGAGAGTCCAGTCCATAGTGGGGCCAGCAGGAGACCATCCCGAGCGGAGACAGGTCAGCAGCACAGAGATGTCCCCAACTGATGCACAGGCGAGCGGTCTACCCCGGGTCCCGACTCTGGACAACCAGTACTTCATCCATGGCCACCGGACCTGTGCCCCCCCTCCACAAGGGAGAGGGGGGCAGAGCAGAAAAGAAAAAGAAACGGCAGATCAACTGGTCTAAAAAGGGGGTCTATTTAAATGTATGAACTACTGTGAATTATTGGATATTTTTTTCTCCCAGAAAAACAAAGTCTCTCACTATTCCTCAACACGACAATCCGTTTCTGAAAGAGCGCCGCATTTTGCCGGCACAAAAAAAACTGGTAATCTAACAAATCCTAATCCACTTCCTCAGGAGAAAGAGGTTCAACCTGGCGTGTGAGCGTCTCTCATGTGCAGCTTCCTTCTCCTCCGTGAGCCCATCAATGTGATAAAGAGGCCAGGCAGAATAGCGTGGGAGTCCCGTTTCCTGTGCGGAATCAGTCAGCATACTGAGAGAGAGAGAGAGAGAGAGAGAGAGAGAGAGAGAGAGAGAGAGAGAGAGAGAGAGAGAGAGAGAAGATCAGCACATTTCCCCCCTCTTTTATTGTTGTTTTTCCTCTTTCTGATCTGCCCACTCATGTCCTGCTTTGAGATGTTCGCTGCTCTCAGGTTGGCACGGATCAAAACAACATAGGCTGGGCTTTCACTCCCGGAAGGCCTTCAATTACTCCGCCAGATCGAGGCTCTTCCTGGACACATCATCCATCCATCCATCCATCTTCTTCCGCTTATCCGAGGTCGGGTCGCGGGGGCAGCAGCCTAAGCAGGGAAGCCCAGACTTCCCTATTCCCAGCCACTTCGTCCAGCTCTGAGGCGTTCCCAGGCCAGCCGGGAGACATAGTCTTCCCAACGTGTCCTGGGTCTTCCCCCTGGCCTCCTACCGGTCGGACGTGCCCTAAACACCTCCCTAGGGGGGCGTTCGGGTGGCATCCTGACCAGATGCCCGAACCACCTCATCTGGCTCCTCTCCATGTGGAGGAGCAGCGGCTTTACTTTGAGCTCCCCCCGGATGACAGAGCTTCTCACCCTATCTCTAAGGGTCATTTCGGTCACTTGTAGCCGTGATCTTGTCCTTTCGGTCATAACCCAAAGCTCATGACCATAGGTGAGGATGGGAACGTAGATCGAGCGGTAAATTGAGAGCTTTGCCTTCCGGCTCAGCTCCTTCTTCACCACAACGGATCGATACAGCGTCCGCATTACTGAAGACGCCGCACCGATCCGTCTGTCGATCTCACCATCCACTCTTCCCTCACTCGTGAACAAGACCCCGAGGTACTTGAACTCCTCCACTTGGGGCAGGGTCTCCTCCCCAACCCGGAGATGGCACTCCACCCTTTTTCGGGCGAGAACCATGGACCTGGACACATCAATTAAAGTCAAAACATTAGTACAATTGTGCACGCTTGAACCTGGGAGGTGCATCGATGGCGCCCAGGAATATGATGATGATGCATCTACACTGCAAAAAGTGAAATTTAAGTAAGATGAAATATCTCAAATAAGGGTGATATTTGCTTATTTTCCGTCTGATAAGATCATTCTTCTCACTAAGCAGATTTTATGTTAGAGTGTTTTACTTGTTTTGGTCCTAAATGATCTCAGTAAGATATTACAGCTGAGATTTGATGAGCTATATTGAGTAAAACATGCTTGAAACTAGAATATCAAGTGTTGCAAAGCTGTGTCATCAACACTCACAAGTAGGGATGTCCGATAATGGCGTTTTGCCGATATCCGATATTGTCCAACTCTTAATTACTGATACCAATATCAACCGATACCGATATATACAGTCGTGGAATTAACACATTATTACGCCTAATTCGGACAACCAGGTATGGTGAACATAAGGTCCTTTTTAAAAAAATTACTAAAATAAGATAAATAAATTAAAAACATTTTCTTGAATAAAAAAGAAAGTAAAACAATATAAAACAGTTACATAGAAACTAGTAATGAATGAAAATGAGTAAAATTAACTGTTAAAGGTTAGTACTATTAGTGGACCAGCACAATCATGTGTGCTTACGGACTGTATCCCTTGCAGACTGTATTGATATATATTGATATATAATGTAGGAAGCAGAATATTAATAACAGAAAGAAACAACACTTTTGTGTGAATGAGTGTAAATGGGGGAGGGAGGTTTTTTGGGTTAGTGTACTAATTGTAAGTGTATCTTGTGTGTTTTATGTTGATTTAATTTTAAAAAATAAAAAAAAAGGATACATATAATTTCCGATATTAAATTTTAAAGCATTTATCGGCTGATAATATATTATCGGACATCTCTAGTCTCCATGGGGACGGCGTGGCAAAGTTGGCAGAGTGGCCGTGCCAGCAATCTGAGGGTTACTGGTTCAATCCCCACCTTCTACCATCCTAGTCACGCCCATTGTGTCCTTGAGCAAGACACTTCACCCTTGCTCCTGATGGGACTGGTTAGCGCCGTGCATGGCAGCTCCCGCCATCAGTGTGTGAATGTGTGTGTGTGTGAATGGGTGGATGTGGAAAATAGTGTCAAAGCGCTTTGAGTTCCTTAAAAAGGTAGAAAAGCGCTATACAAGTACGACCCATTTACCATTTTACCATTCGTGCCTAAGTGCTTGGAGACATGATTCTGATCCTTCGGATGGCTGGCCAAACACTTTTGGCAATATAGTGTATCTGCGGCTTAAAGTCCAGTGCGACATATATATGGAAGAATTAAAAAATGTTTTTTAAATGTATTGATTGCGGCTTATACACCCGTGCGCTCTACAGTTCGAAAAATCCGGTACAAAGTGGTCGTGCCCGAGCTACAATGATTACGGACATTCGACGTCTAGAAAGCCGCAAACATTTGGGTGTCGTTCCAGTCTGCGGGGTGACTTGTCCAATTAGGCGTTGGCGTGTGGCCTAATGCTGTTCACCACCTTGAAAAACGATCATTTAATCCTCCACGCTGGCAGGGTGGCTGTATCGCAGCTTGTCCTCTGGCACGAGCCCACTGGCCCACGAGCACACTGATGGCCAATTTCAACTGACGGTGGCCTCAATTTGGGCCAAATGGACAAAACGCGTCAATTCGTCCTGCGTGCGACTCCACTCAGGGAGGGCCAACTATTCAGCCCATGAAAGCGTCATTATCAAGCTACACTATATGGCCAAAAGTATTTGGCCACCCATCCAAATGATGAGAACCAGGTGTCCTAATCACTATATAAAATCATGGAGACTGTTTCTACAAACATGTGTAAAAGAATGGGCCGCTTTCAGTGATTTCTAGCGCGCAACTGTCATAGGATGCCACCTGTGCAACAAATCCAGTCGTGAAATTTCCTCGCTTCTAAATATTCCAAAGTCAACTTTATTACAGGAAAAGTGAAGAGTTTTGGGAACAACAGCAACTCAGCCACCAAGTGGTAGGCCACATGAACTGACAGAGAGAGGTCCGCGGGTGCTGAAGCGCATAGTGCAAAAGACTTTCTGCTCCAAAGTTCATGTGACCTTCCAGTTAGCCCACGTGCAGTACGCAGAGAGCTTCATGGAATGGCTTTCCATGGCATCACCAAGTCTGATGCAAAGCGTGGGATGCAGTGGTGTAAAGCGGTGTTTTTCAACCTTTTTTGAGGCAAGGCGCGTTTTTTGCGTTGAAAAAAATGCGGAGGCACACCACCCGCAGAAATCATTAAAAAACGAAACTCAGTTAACAGTAAAAAGTTGTTGTCGCAATTGTTGGATATGACTTTAAAGCAGGGGTCACCAACGCGGTGCCCGCGGGCACCAGGTAGCCCGTAAGGACCAGATGAGTAGCCCGCTGGCCTGTTCTAAAAATAGCTCAAATAGCAGCACTTACCAGTGAGCTGCCTCTATTTTTTAAATTGTATTTAGTTACTAGCAAGCTGGTCTCGCTTTGCTCGACATTTTTAATTCTAAGAGAGACAAAACTCAAATATAATTTGAAAACCCAAGAAAATATTTTAAAGACTTGGTCTTCACTTGTTTAAATAAATTCTTTAATTTTTTTACTTTGCTTCTTATAACTTTCAGAAAGACAATTTTAGAGAAAAAATACAACCTTAAAAATGATTTTAGGATTTTTAAACACATATACCTTTTTACCTTTTAAATTACTTCCTCTTCTTTCCTGACAATTTAAATCAATGTTCAAGTAAATTTAATTGTTTTATTGTAAAGAATAATAAATACATTTTAATTTAATTCTTCATTTTAGCTTCTGTTTTTTCGACGAAGAATATTTGTGAAATATTTCTTCAAACTTATTATGATTAAAATTCAAAAAAATTATTCTGGCATATCTAGAAAATCTGTAGAATCAAATTGAAATCTTATTTCAAAGTCTTTTGAATTTCTTTTAAAATTTTTGTTCTGGAAAATCTAGAAGAAATAATGATTTGTCTTTGTTAGAAATATAGCTTGGTCCAATTTGTTATATATTCTAACAAAGAGCAGGTTGGATTTTAACCTATTTAAAACATGTCATCAAAATTCAAAAATTAATCTTAATCAGGAAAAATTACTAATGATGTTCCATAAATTATTTTTTAATTTTTTAAAAAAGATTCCTTCTTTTTTTCGGTTGAATTTTGAATTTTAAAGAGTCGAAATTGAAGATAAACTATGTTTCAAAATTTAATTGTAATTTTTTTCTTGTTTTCTCCTCTTTTAAACCGTTCAATTAAGTGTAAATATCATTAATTATTAATAATAACATAGAGTTAAAGGTAAATTGAGCAAATTGGCTATTTCTGGCAATTTATTGAAGTGTGTATCAAACTGGTAGCCCTTCGTATTAATCAGTACCCAAGAAGTAGCTCTTGCTTTCAAAAAGGTTGGTGACCCCTGCTTTAAAGCATAACCAAGCATGCATCAATGGAGCTCTTGTCTCAAAGTAGGTGTACTGTCACCACCTGTCACTTCACGCCGTGACTTATTTTGAGTTTTTTGGTGTTTTCCTGTGTGTAGTGTTTTAGTTCTTGTCTCGCGCTCCTATTTTGGTGGCTTTTTCTCTTTTTTTGGTATTTTCCTGTAGCAGTTTCATGTCTTCCTTTGAGCGATATTTCCCGCATCTACTTTGTTTTAGCAATCACGAATATTTCAGTTTTTTGTCATGTTATGTTCGGATGTACTTTGTGGACGCCATCTTTGCTCCACAGTAAGTCTTTGCTGTCGTCCAGCATTCTGTTTTTGTTTACTTTGTAGCCAGTTCAGTTTTAGTTTCGTTCTGCATAGCTATCCCTTTTCTTAGGGGCACTCACCTTGTGTTTATTTTTGGTTTAAGCATTACATACCTTTTTACCTGCACACTGCCTCCCGCTGTTTCCGATATCAACAAAGCAATTAGTTACCGGCTGCCACCTACTGATATGTAAGAGTATTACACGGTTACTCTGCCGAGCTCTAGACAGCACCGACACTCAACAACAACACATCATTTGCAGACTATAATTACTGCTTTGCAAAAAGTATCTTTAACCCAAATAGGTGAAACTAGATAATCACCAGACTGTATCTCACGACTGGTGTAAAGCACGTCACCACTGGACTCTAGAGCAGTTGAGACACCTTCTCCGGACTGATGACTCACGCTTTTCCATCGGGCAATCTGATGGACCAGTCTGGGTTTGGAGGTTGCCAGGACTGCATTGTGCCGAGTGTGAAATTTGGTGGGGGAGGAATTATGGTGTGGGGTTGTTTTTTCAGGAGTTGGGCTCGGCCCCTTAGTTCCAGCGGAATTAACTTTGAATGCTCCATGATAGCAAAACATGTTGGACAATTCCATGGGATGGCACTTCAAGTTCATATGTGAGTCAAGGCAGGTGGCCAAATACTATTGGCAATATAGTGTACCGTCATGCTAGCACGCACCACCACCACACTCACGCTTTGAACGTCCGTGTATTGCTGATCAGGTCCGATTTGTGGATGCGCCTTTCTTTGACACTGGGAATAATTACGAGGGGAGTTCTGTTAGAATAATGATGTATATATTATCACACTAATTTTATGCTTAAGGGCCGTTGCTATAAATTATTGTCAATTGTGCTGAAAGGGTTATTTTTGTATCTGTGCAAAGCTGGCAGTCCAAAAGATTGCCAGCTGTCTTTATCAGTGTTGTGTCCAGACTCGGCCGTGACGCAGACAGAGCAGAGACAAGGCGATATGACCTGCGTCAACTCATTTTCATTTATTCTATAATCATATCTTGTGTCTAACTGGAGTTGTCGAGATGACCCCATTCCCTCAGCGACAGCTTCAGTGATGTAACAGGGACCTTGCAAATAAATAGAGGTGGCACGCGGGCTGGACTTTTAGAATGTAGTTTGGATCTGTAACTAGAATACAGCCCAAAACACACGAGTTAAAGGCCTACTGAAAGCCACTACTAGCGACCACGCAGTCTGATAGTTTATATATCAATGATGAAATCTTAACATTGCAACACATGCCAATACGGCCGGGTTAACTTATAAAGTGACATTTTAAATTTCCCACGAAACTTCCGGTTGAAAAGGTTTATGTATGATGACGTATGCGCGTGACGTCAATGGTTGAAACGGAAGTATTCGGACACCATTGTATCCAATACAAAAAGCTCTGTTTTCATCTCAAAATTCAACAGTATTCTGGACATCTGTGTTGGTGAATCTTTTGCAATTTGTTTAATGAACAATGGAGACTGTAAAGAAGAAAGCTGTAGGTGGGATCGGTGTATTAGCGGCTGGCTGCAGCAACACAACCAGGAGGACTTTGACTTGGATAGCAAACACGCTATCCGACGCTAGCCGCCGACCGCACGGATAATCGGGTGAAGTCTTTCGTCGCGCCGTCGATCGCTGGAACGCAGGTGAGCACGGGTGTTGATGAGCAGATGAGGGCTGGCTGGCGTAGGTGTATAGCTAATGTTTTTAGCATAGCTCTGTGAGGTCCCGTAGCTAAGTTAGCTTCAATGGCGTCGTTAGCAACAGCATTGTTAAGCTTCGCCAGGCTGGAAAGCATTAACCGTGTAGTTACATGTCCATGGTTTAATAGTATTGTTGATTTTCTGTCTATCCTTCCAGTCAGGGGTTTATTTATTTTGTTTCTATCTGCAGTTTAGCCCGATGCTATCACGTTAGCTCCGTAGCTAAAGTGCTTCGCCGATGTATTGTCGTGGAGATAAAAGTCACTGTGAATGTCCATTTTGCGTTCTCGACTCTCATTTTCAAGAGGATATAGTCAGGGCCGGCCCGTGGCATAGGCCGTATAGGCAAATGCTAAGGGCGCCGTCCATCAGGGGGCGCCACGCCAGTGCCACAAATGTTGGAGAAAAAAAAAAAAAAAAAAAGTTGGTACTATTATTTCTAAATACAAAAAATAATCCCACGTTAATTAAAATGCAAAGTAAAGCCTATTTAATAGAAATATTATTTCCCCCCGCCTCCCTCTTTTGGACGTCACCACATCAAAAAATCAACACAAGATGTCAAAACGGCCAAAACTGTCAGGTGCCCAGGGAAGAAAAAACAGAAAAGAAGAGGAGGAGAAACGAGAAAAAGACAGAGGTAGCAGGTAGGTAACGTAGGCCTACGTGAAATTATTTGTCTGTTACAGAATGTGATAGTAACCTGGCTTTTTAGCATTAAGCTAATGTTAAATGATTTGGCAATTGCTAATCAATAAATAGCTATTTCTGTTTTAACGTCGGGTTAATATTGTGGAGGGGGCTAAATTGTTATGGAAAATAATAATGTAACGTTAGGTAATTACAGTACTCCCACCTTACATTCCTCAGGGACATTTGTATTAGATCTTTTAAGCAGGTGTTTTCTGTTTACATTGTTATTGCCTTCTGGTTAGCTAATGTTTGCCCTGCAGGTAATAGTCACTTTTCCACCCCTTTATACATTAGGTATAGTTGTAAGCCAAGTTGTTAATGTGCACATCATTAATGTTAATTAAGCAATATCACATGAGAGGGAATGCTGTTTTTTAATTTGAGCACTGCTGTGATTCGGTTAAAGATAATCATAACATAACATTCTCATATAATATGTTAATTTGCTTTCTTTAAGTAAAAAAAAAGGTCAAAGACAAAGCTATTCGGTTTTTTGTGAGTATATACACTTCACTGCCGATGTGGGGGGGCGCCACGTAAAATCTTGCCTAGGGCGCCAGATTGGTTAGGGCCAGGCCTGGATATAGTATCCCAGGTGGTTTAAAATACAAATCCGTGATCCACAATAGAAGAAGGAGAAAGTGTGGAATCCAATGAGCCAGCTTGTACCTAAGTTACGGTCAGAGCGAAAAAAGATGCATCCTGCACTGCACTCTAGTCCTTCACTCTCACCTTCCTTATCCACGAATCTTTCATCCTCGCTAAAATTAATGGGGTAATCGTCGCTTTCTCGGTCGGAATCGCTCTCGCTGCTGGTGTAAACAATGTGGAAATGTGAGGAGCCTTTCAACCTGTGACGTCACGCTACTTCCGCTACAGGCAAGGCTTTTTTTATCAGCGACCAAAAGTTGCGAACTTTATCCTCGATGTTCTCTACTAAATCCTTTCAGCAAAAATATGGCAATATCGCGAAATGATCAAGTACGACACATAGAATGGATCTGCTATCCCCGTTTAAATACAAAAAAATCATTCCAATAGGCCTTTAAATTGAACTCTGTCTCTGCATGATTCCTTGCTTCTCGTCTGATTATTAGATTGAACCTGACAAGTTCAGGTTAAGGTTGAGCTGAAAACGATCGTGAAAATGGGAAGCCAGGCCAAAAATCACCGGGTTGTGGGCGTCTTGGCCCTCACAGTGACAAGTGTTGTCTTGGCATGTCTGGTCTTGAAAGTGGGCCAACGCTGGCTCCTCCTCCAGTGCTGAACTGACCAAATTCTAACAAGGTTTAATGCACCGGGAGATAAAGTGTCCTGCCCGCCGGTCAACAAACCGGAAGAGGATGTAGGACAAATGCAAGAATCTTGTAATACTAAAGCCTGAATACATGATTCATGAAGGGACACGCTCTCATGGGAATGTCTATGAAAAGTTAATACCACATTTAACCTGGACACTTGCGACGTGGCTCCGAGGGTAGTGCGGTTGTCCAGAAACTGGAGGGTCCCTGATTTGAACCCAGGCACTGTCGTCGTGTCCTTGGGCCAAAACACTTCCCACCCATACTGGTGTATGATTGGTGGTGGTCAGAGGGGCCTTTGGTGTAAATTGGCAGCCACAATCCAGCCAGACTATTACTCAGAAAGGTATGCACGTTTTGGGACACTGTAATACATTGCAAGAAATAGTTACTTGCAGCGTCAAATTGTGACCATCATGGAACCTTTTTTTGTAACTACACAGGCAATCAACAATAACTAAAAATACGTTACAGAATAAGGTACGCCGAGGCGTTCCCAGGCCAGCTGGGAGACATAGTCTCTCCAACTTGTCTTAGGTCTTCCCCGTGGCCTCCTACCAGTCGGACCTGCCCTAAACACCTCCACAGGGAGGTGTGCGGGATTATCAGTAACATCGCTTATAACTTTATAACAAGAGAACTAGGTGTACCTTTTACAACTTTTTCACTTCCTATACGACACCGATATTGGAACCTTAGGTATTGGCTGTTACCGATATTAATCCGATATAATATCAGCACAAATCATTGTACAAAAATATCCTTTCTTTAAAATGAAGTGGGGTGGTAATTTGTTTTTGGTGCCACCTCGAGGTGACAATTATTCATTACGTCAAACTGCATGATCCAGACACGATTGTTACTGGATACTTTCTGATATGCTTCTGCCTTGGAGACTCTGTATCTGCAAGTAATATGCAACTATTAATATTTCATACTTGTTCATCTTGACGGACGTGGTGTTTGAAACTAACCTGACTCTCGCCAGATCCTTGTAGTTCGCTGAGCTCCACACAACGATCTGGGACTTCTCATTAGGAGATGCATTTCAGAATTGTTGGATATGACTTTAAAGCATAACCAAGCATGCATCAATATAGCTCTTGTTTCAAAGTAGGTGTACTGTCACCATCTGTCACATCACGCCCGGACTTATTTGGACTTTTTGGGGGTTTTCCTGTGTGTAGTGTTTCAGTTCTTGTCTTGCGCTCCTATTTTGGTGGCTTTTTTCTCTTTTTTTGGTATTTTCCTGTAGCAGTATCATGTCTTCCTTTGAGCGATATTTCCCGCATCTACTTTGTTTTAGCAATCGAGAATATTCCAGTTGTTTTTATCCTTCTTTGTAGGGACATTGTTGATTGTCATGTCATGTTCGGTTGTACATTGTGGACGCCGTCTTTGCTCCACAGTAAGTCTTTGCTGTCGTCCAGCATTCTGTTTTTGTTTACTTTGTAGCCAGTTCAGTTTGAGTTTCATTCTGCATAGCCTTTCCTAAGCTTCAATGCCTTTTCTTAGGGGCACTCACCTTTTGTTTATTTTTGGTTAAAGCATTAGACACCTTTTTACCTGCACACTGCCTCCCGCTGTTTCCGACATCTACAGAGCATTTAGCTACCTGCTGCCACCTACTGATATGGAAGAGTATTACACGGTTACTCTGCCGAGCTCTAGACAGCACCGACACTGAACAACGGCACATTATTTGCAGACTATAATTACTGGTTTGCAAAAAAGTTTTTAAACCCAAATAGGATCAATTAGATCATCTCCCACATTGGTTGAAAAACACTGGCCTGCAGTAAAGTCTGTTATGCTCACATTTCACTAAAATACAAAAAATCGCCAACCATGTGTTTTGATCGGAGGACATTAAGATGTTAGCTGGCTGTCCAGCGTTGCTCGGCTGCTGGACTTGTATCGTAGCTTGTTTTTTTGCGAATATTGGATTGGGACACCCCTAATGATGACATTCCTAAATGTCCAAAAAAAGTGTACAAATTGTAACAGAAATGTAAAAACAACCAAACACTCAGACGAAATCGAACGCACAGGGCAATTTTTCAATCAACGGAAGTCAAAATGTATTTTTCTGCAAAGTTTGAATCGGGTATTTTTAACATACCATATTTTTCGGACCATAGGGCGCACCTGATTAAAAGGCGCACTGCCGATGAGCGGGTCTATTCAGGTCCCTTTTCATACGTCCGAACGGAACTCTCTAACAAATAAAGTACCTTGGGTGAATAATGTAAACTCACTACACCGGTATGTTTTAGCGCTTTGATAATATAGTCTACTGACGGATATAAGTAAGAACTTTACACTACTTTATATTAGAAATGGCAACAGCGGAGGATGAATGTCCCATAACAAGAAGATAGAGAAAAAGAAGAAGCTTATCGACTATGGTGTCGACACAGACTACAATTGCGGATGCGCGCACATTTTCAGGACTTATGCAGATCCCAAATACAGATCAGCAGGTACCAGAAGGTAAGAAAAGTTGGTTTTGCATAATATTGCGAAACAAAACGCCAGGTAATATGTCTGTTAATAGGTGCCATTTTGTTGTCCTTATACACACACCATAATAATACTCGTATGTTTAATGTGCCGACAATCCATCAAGCGGTGTGGCTTCATAGCTTACCAAAATCGTACTAAAAACATTTTGACAGATTTTTGAGCGCCGTGTGTAATGTTCTATATTCTCAAAGGAACATTTAAAGTTTTGGTGTTGTTCACTGCCATCGTATTGCAGTCTACACATATCTCTTATGTGTGACTGCCATCTACTGGTCACACTTATCATTACACCATGTACCAAATTAAATTGCTTTGAGGTCAGTAAGCACAAATGGAAATATGCCGTACATTAGTCGCGCTGTCGATTTTTGAGAAAATGAAAGGATTTTAAGTAGAGATGTCCGATAATATTACTTAAAATGTAATATCGGAAATTATCGGTATCAGTTTCAAAATGATCGGTATCCGTTTCAAAAAGTAAAATGTATGACTTTTTAAAACGCCGCTGTGTACACGGACGTAGGGAGAAGTACAGAGCGCCAATAAACCTTAAAGGCACTGCCTTTGCGTGCCGGCCCAGTCACATAATATCTACGGCTTTTCACACACACAAGTGAATGCAAGCATACTTGGTCAACAGCCATACAGGTCACACTGAGGGTGTCCGTATAAACAACTTTAACACTGTTACAAATATGCGCCACACTGTGAACCCACACCAAACAATAATGACAAACACATTTCGGGAGAACATCCGCACTGTAACGCAACATAAACGGGGCGGCATGGCGTAGTGGGTAGAGCGGCCTTGCCAGAAACCTGAGGGTTGCAGGTTCGCTCCCCGCCTCTTACCATCCAAAAATCGCTGCCGTTGTGTCCTTGGGCAGGACACTTCACCCTTGCCCCCGGTGCCGCTCACACCGGAGAATGAATGATGAATGAATGAGTTGTAAAAATGAATGATGGGTTCTCACTTCTCTGTGAAGCGCTTTGAGTGTCTAGAAAAGCGCTATATAAATCTAATCCATTATTATTATTATAAACACAACAGAACAAATACCCAGAACCCCTTGCAGCACTAACTCTTCCGGGACGCTACAATATACACACCCCGCTACCCCCTACTCTCCCCTACTGTATTTAAATTTTTTTTTTTTTTTTTTTTTTACATAAATAAATACGATCATGTGTGCTTACGGACTGTATCCCTGCAGACTGTATTGATCTATATTGATATATAATGTATATATTGTGTTTTTTATGTTGATTTCATTAAAAAAAAAAATACTAATAATTTCTTGTGCGGCCCGGTACCAATCGGTCCGCGGCCCGGTGGTTGGGGACCACTGTGTTAAGGTACTCTGAGATCTTGCAGGATTTGTCAGTCTCAATGTGTTATTTCCAGAAAACTGTGGTTGCTCGTGTAAGTTATTTCTTAACAAATGAGCGTATTAAGAGAATACTGCATTGCATCACACAGAGTTGGAAATAAAATAAGGTTTTTGAAGAAATTAATAATCAGGGGTACAAAAAAGCCCAAGTAGGGTTAGCAATGGGCCATCAGTGCCTTGCAAAGTTTAGCAGATGACTTCCCCGGCTATGAGGCACCTCCACGGGCACATGAATAATGGAGGCGTTAGTCAACTTAAAAGAGTCTAGACTAAGCTGCGTGCTTCCTCAGACGAGAAAAAGAACAAGTGCAGGGCAAGATTTCCCCAAAGACCCTCAAGTCTGTGAGGATGGCTGACATGAATTCTCATTCATTCCGGCAAAACTCCCCCGGGTGAATTGGAGTTCAGTACATTTTTTTTTGGGGGGGGGGGGACCGGTGAGATCTTTGTGGAACTAACTGGTTTATGTTGGGGATGTCTTCTTCTGCGGTGACCCTATTGTCCACCCCTGTTGTCTTTCTTCATTTGCACTGCAAAAAGTCAGTGTTCAAAAACAAGGAAAAACATAGAGGTATTTGTTTCATGTCTCTAAGACGTTCCTACCGGAAGTTACAGGCTGAGTTTTCCTCTGAGGAGCAGTTTTGTCTCTGTTTTATTCAAAAAAGAGCGCAATTTAGAGTTTTGGGGTTCGTTTTTTTTTTAAGATCGCAATTTCCACCAGTCCCGATGTGTGTGAAAAGTTTGGTGAGTTTTGAAGTTTTTTAACGGGGTCAAATTACAGCTCAAAAAAGGCAAAAATTTGTGTTTTTAGTCATTTTTTGTGTTGAAGGGGAAATTGCCAACTTCCTGTTGGTTTTTGCCCGAGGTTGTGAAATTATGAATTGTAGGTCTAAGTGAGACCTACATACAGGTTTTTGTTTCATGTCTCTACGACCTTCCTAGTGGGAGTTAGAGGCAGTTTACTTCCTAGGGGGGGCTAGAGCGCAGTTTTGATTTTTGGGGTTTTTTTTTTTTACTAAAGAGTTTTGTTCGCGTTTTTTTATGTGTGTATAAAATTTGGTGAGTTTTGAAGCATGTTAAGGGGAGCAAAGTAGTGCGCAAAGCTGCGGAAGAATAAAGAAAGAATAATAATAATAATAAAACCTTACAATTTCAATAGTGTCCTTTGTCCCTGTACAAAGGACTCCCTGTGGGAGTCCTTTGTACAGGGTACATGCGGACCCTAAAAATACAAAAATGAGGGGTATTTTATTTGAACTAAGCAAAATTATCTGCCAATAGAACAAGAAAATTTGACTTGTCAAGACTTTCCAAAACAAGTGAAATTAGCTAACTTCAATAGACCCAAAAATACCTTAAAATAAGTATATTCTCACTAATAACAAGTGCACTTTTCTTGGTACAATAAAAAAGAGACCTTTTTGCTCAGTATGTTGAAAAATATTCCTAAATGAAGTAAACGCTAGTGCCAGTCACTAATCATGTCGGTATTATTTAAGCTTCCAGTTGCCAGGCAGCCTGGCTGGCGACACCTGTCAAGGCGTGGACTATGGTGTGGTTTGTTTTCCCGTGGTGCAAAGCGACTGGACCGGACACGACGTGAAGGTAATGACATCTTTTAATTCATCTATCAAAAGGTGAAAACAAACCACACCATAGTCGCCAGACTGCCTGGCAACTGGAAGCTTAAATAATACCGACATGATTAGTGACAGGTGCGCGAGTGCAAAACGTGAGACAGGTGAAACTAATGAGTAGTCATGGAAACAAAACAAGGAAGAGTGCACAACCAGGAACTAAAAAGAGTCTAAAAACCAAACAGAACATATACTACCGTTCAAAAGTTTGGGGTCACATGTAAATGTCCTTATTTTTGAATGAAAAGCACTGTACTTTTCAATGAAGATAACTTTAAACTAGTCTTAACTTCAAAGAAATACACTCTATACATTGCTAATGTGCTAAATGACTATTCTAGCTGCAAATGTCTGGTTTTTGGTGCAATATCTACATAGGTGTATAGAGGCCCATTTCCAGCAACTATCACTCCAGTGTTCTAATGGTACAATGTGTCTGCTCATTGGCTCAGAAGGCTAATTGATGATTAGAAAACCCTTGTGCAATCATGTTCACACATCTGAAAACACTTTAGCTCGTTACAGAAGCTACAAAACTGAGCAGATTGAGTTTCTGGAGCATCACATTTGTGGGCTCAATTAAACGCTCAAAATGGCCAGAAAAAGAGAACTTTCATCTGAAACTTGACAGTCTATTCTTGTTCTTAGAAATGAAGGCTCGAACACAAAATTGTTTGGGTGACCCCAAACTTTTGAGCGGTAGTGTAACTTAAACAAAACATGATCCCAGACATGACAGAAAGCAGCAAACTTACACTAAAAACTAATTTATTGTTCTTAATGGAAATTCAACCATGCAAGAGCTTGTTACTCTCGGGGTCTCCTAGCCGCTCAGGCAAATCACATGGTCTAAAAATGCATTTTTCCATCGACAACATGACATCATCGCGCCGAGTGCGTGCTCTTTCAGTCAATTAGTGCGCATATATACAGCCCGATATTCTAGTTTCAAGCATGCTTTACTCAATATAGCTCATCAAATCTCAGCTGTAATATCTTACTGACATCATTTAGGAGCAAAACACTTAAAACAAGTAAAACACTCTAACATAAAATCTGCTTAGTGAGAAGAATGATCTTATCAGACAGAAAATAAGCAAATATCAGCCTTATTTGAGATATTTCATCTTACTTAGATGTCACTTTTTGCAGTGTGCGGTGACCTCCCCATCCATCCATCTATTGACCACTCCTGTTGTCTTTCTTCATTTGCGCCCCTCTTTCTCCAGCCTTCCAGGAAACATGAGTTACTATAGGAAAGCTTTACAAGGCCATTAGTCATTGCAGGCCCTCCCCTTCCTCATCCGTCCATCCATCTCCTCTTCCCGTCTGACCTCGTCTGCTGCAATATTGAACAGAACTAAGCAGGACACGGGCTGTGGAAGTGGGGACGAGCTGTCCTGCTAGAAATCAAGCGTCAGCTCCAGTGCGTTGAAGGTGTGCGCTGAGTTGCGTGTGCTTAATTGGCGTTAGTGGTGCAGAAAAATGGATGACATGACTTCTAAAGGGAGGGATTGATTTTGAATAAATGATTACCGCTATTTCTAAGGATGCATGGAAATGGAAATTCGAACCAACACTGATAACCGATAACTTCCAGACCTTTACAACTGATAACTGATATTTATTAGGGCTGTGAATCTTTGGGTGTCCCACAATTCGATTCAATATCGATTCTTGGGGTCACGATTCGATTCAAAATCGATTTTTTTCCGATTCAACGCGATTTTCGATTCAAAAACGATATTTTCCTGATTGAAAAGGATTGTCTATTGATGGAATACATAGATGTGAGCAGGATCTACCCCAGTCTGATGACATGCAAGCAGAGTAAAAAGCTTTTATAATTGTAAAGGACAATGTTTTATCAACTGATTGCAATAATGTACATTTGTTTTAACTATTAAATGAACTAAAAATATGACTTATTTTATCTTTGTGCAAATATTGGACACAGTGTGTTGTCAAGCTTATGAGATGTGATGCAAGTGTAAGCCACTCTGACACTATTGTTCTTTTTTATTTTAATGTGTAATGATAATGTCAATGAGGGATTTTTAATCACTGCTATGTTGAAATTGTAACTAATATTGATACTGTTGTTGATAATATTCATTTTTGTTTCACTACTTTTGGTTTGTTCTGTGTGGTGTTTGTGTCTCCTCTCAATTGTTGTGTGTGGTGTTTGTGTCTCCTCTCAATTGTTGTGTGTGGTGTTTGTGTCTCCTCTCAATTGTTGTGTGTGGTGTTTGTGTCTCCTCTCAATTGTTGTGTGTGGTGTTTGTGTCTCCTCTCAATTGTTGTGTGTGGTGTTTGTGTCTCCTCTCAATTGTTGTGTGTGGTGTTTGTGTCTCCTCTCAATTGTTGTGTGTGGTGTTTGTGTCTCCTCTCAATTGTTGTGTTTGGTGTTTGTGTCTCCTCTCAATTGTTGTGTGTGGTGTTTGTGTCTCCTCTCAATTGTTGTGTGTGGTGTTTGTGTCTCCTCTCAATTGTTGTGTGTGGTGTTTGTGTCTCCTCTCAATTGTTGTGTGTGGTGTTTGTGTCTCCTCTCAATTGTTGTGTGTGGTGTTTGTGTCTCCTCTCAATTGTTGTGTGTGGTGTTTGTGTCTCCTCTCAATTGTTGTGTGTGGTGTTTGTGTCTCCTCTCAATTGTTGTGTGTGGTGTTTGTGTCTCCTCTCAATTGTTGTGTGTGGTGTTTGTGTCTCCTCTCAATTGTTGTGTGTGGTGTTTGTGTCTCCTCTCAATTGTTGTGTGTGGTGTTTGTGTCTCCTCTCAATTGTTGTGTGTGGTGTTTGTGTCTCCTCTCAATTGTTGTGTGTGGTGTTTGTGTCTCCTCTCAATTGTTGTGTGTGGTGTTTGTGTCTCCTCTCAATTGTTGTGTGTGGTGTTTGTGTCTCCTCTCAATTGTTGTGTGTGGTGTTTGTGTCTCCTCTCAATTGCTCTGTTTATTGCACTTCTGAGTGTTGCTGGGTCAGCTTTGCTTCTGGAATTGGATTGCATTGTTATGGTATTGCTGTGTATTTTTTTGTTGGATTGATTAATAAAACAAATAAAAAATAAAAAATAAAAATACATATTTAAATAAAAAAATACAAATAAAAAATGTGATTTTTTAAAAATGAGAATCGATTCTGAATCGCACAAGGTGAGAATCGAGATTCGAATTCGAATCGATTTTTTCCCACACCCCTAATACTTATGTATGCATAAATACAATTGTAAAGAACATTATGTCAAAATGTGCTGGGTCAAAAGTATACATACAGCAATGTTAATATTTGCTTACATGTCCCTTGGCAAGTTGACCTGCAATAAGGCGCTTTTGGTAGCCATCCACAAGCTTCTGCTTGACCACTTGACCACTCCTCTTCACAAAATTGGTGCAGTTCAGCTAAATGTGTTGTTTTTTCTGACATGGACTTGTTTCTTCAGCATTGTCCACACGTTTAAGTCAGGACTTTGGGAAGGACATTCTAAAACCTTCATTCTAGCCTGATTTAGCCATTCTTTTGATGTGTGTTCCTGGGATTAAAGGTTTCACCTTTTCTCCTCCAAACATATTGCTGGGTATTGTGGCCAAACAGATCCATTTTTGTTTCATTTGACCACACAGAACTTTCCTCCAGAAGGTCTTATCTTTGTCCATGTGATGTCAGATGAAACAAAAATTGAGCTGTTTGGCCACAATACCCAGCAATATGTTTGGAGGCTTTTAATCCCAGGAACACCAAACCTACCGTCAAGCATGGTGGTGGTAGTATTATGCTCTGGGCCTGTTTTGCTGCCAATGGAACTGGTGCTTTACGGAGAGTAAATGGGACAATGAAAAAGGAGGATTACCTCCAAATTGTTCAGGACAAGCTAAAATCATCAGCCCGGTGGTTGGGTCTTGGGTGCAGTTGGGTGTTCCAACAGGACAATGACCCCAAACACATGTCTGAAGTGGCAAAGGAATGGCTAAATCAGGCTACAATGAAGGTTTTAGAATGGCCTTCCCAAAGTGCTGACTTAAACATGTGGACAATGCTGAAGAAACAAGTCCATGTCAGAAAACCAACACATTTAGCTGAACTGCACCAATTTTGTCAAGAGGAGTGGTCAAGTGGTCAAGCAGAAGCTTGTGGATGGCTACCAAAAGCGCCTTATTGCAGGTAAACTTGCCAAGGGACATGTAAGCAAATATTAACATTGCTGTATGTATACTTTTGACCCTCACATTTTCAGTAGAGCCATAATAAATTCATAAAACAAGCAAACTTCATGAATGTTTTAGTGAGCAACTAGTATGTGCTCCAATCACTACATCATAAAAAAATTAGAGTTGTAGAAATGATTGTAAACTCAAGACAGCCATGACATGATGTTCTTTACAAGTGTATGTACACTTTTGATCGCGACTGTATATTTACACAATGTTTTGTGAGAAGAAATACATTTGACAGTTGACAATTTTGCTCAAAATTTAACAAAAAACACACATTTCTATTGTAGGGATAAGGATAATGTTAACTTTGTTTTTTATTAAAGGCCTACTGAAATGATTTTTTTAAATTCAAACGGGGATAGCAGATCCATTCTATGTGTCATACTTGATCATTTCGCGATATTGCCATATTTTTACTAAAAGGATTTAGTATAGAACATCGACGATAAAGTTTGCAACTTTTGGTCGCTGCTAAAAAAAAGCCTTGCCTGTAGCGGAAGTAGCGTGACGTCACAGGTTGAAAGGCTCCTCACATTTCCACATTGTTTACACCAGCAACGAGAGAGATTCGGACCGAGAAAGCGACGATTACCCCATTAATTTGAGCCAGGATGAAAGATTTGTGGATGAGGAACGTGAGAGTGAAGGACTAGAGTGCAGTGCAGGACGTATCTTTTTTCGCTCTGACCGTAACTTAGGTACAAGCTGGCTCATTGGATTCCACACTCTCTCCTTTTTCTATTGTGGATCACGGATTTGTATTTTAAACCACCTGGGATACTATATCCTCTTGAAAATGAGAGTCCAGAACGCCAAATGGACATTCACAGTGACTTTTATCTCCACGACAATACATCGGCAAAGCTCTTTAGCTACGGAGCTAACGTCGATACATCGGCGAAGCTCTTTAGCTACGGAGCTAACGTGATAGCATCGTGCTTAAATGCATATAGAAACAAAATAAATAAACCCCTGACTGGAAGGATAGACAGAAGATCAACAATACTATTAAACCATGGACATGTAACTACACGGTTAATGCTTTCCAGCCTGGCGAAGCTTAACAATGCTGTTGCTAACGACGCCATTGAAGCTAACTTAGCAACGGGACCTCACAGAGCTATGCTAAAAACATTAGCTATCCACCTACGCCAGCCAGCCCTCATCTGCTCTTCAACACCCGTGCTCACCTGCGTTCCAGCGATCGACGGCGCGACGAAGGACTTCACCCGATCATAGATGCGGTCGGCGGATAGCGTCGGATAGCGCGTCTGCTATCCAAGTCAAAGTCCTCCTGGTTGTGTTGCTGCAGCCAGCCGCTAATACACCGATCCCACCTACAGCTTTCTTCTTTGCAGTCTCCATTGTTCATTAAACAAATTGCAAAAGATTCACCAACACAGATGTCCAGAATACTGTGGAATTTTGAGATGAAAACAGAGCTTTTTGTATTGGATACAATGTGTCCGAATACTTCCCTTTCAACCATTGACGTCACGCGCATACGTCATCATACATAGACCTTTTCAAGCGGAAGTTTAGCGGGAAATGTAAAATGTCACTTTATAAGTTAACCCGGCCGTATTGGCATGTGTTGCAATGTTAAGATGTCATCATTGATATATAAACTATCAGACTGCGTGGTCGCTAGTAGTGGCTTTCAGTAGGCCTTTAACTGGACTATAACTAGACTGCAAATACACTTCCTACTGTAATTCTGAAGCATACAAACAATTATAATCATTGCATAGACCAGGCCTGGGCAATTATTTAGACTCGGGGGCCAAATTTAGAGAAATAAATATGTCTGGGGGCCAGTGTATCTATTTTTAGAAACACTAATACAAAACCTCACAATAATTTCCGTGTCTCACCTTTATCGTAAGTTTTGAAGCCTGAATACCTCCATATTGCGCTTCACGCACCCTCTTTAATAACCAGGAGAAATGTCGGATTTTTTTGCCATACTGCCTCTCTACGATGTTATTGTTTGTATGCCCTTTATGTGGGCGTTGTGACACACTCAAGCTCACGCGCCTCGACTCCGCAGCATAAACAGTACCGCTATTTTTCCCAAGGTAGTATAGTACCGTTTCCAATTGATTAGCACCGCGGTACTTTATTAGTACCAGTATAACGTACAACCCTAGTTGATTGTGTGATTTAGTTCATGTTTCTGTCATGATCCGTTGCCCGCGTCATGTTTTGTTTTAGTTCAAGACTCTCTTAGTTCTGTTCCAGCACCCCTGGGTTTGGTGTTTCTTGCTTGCCATGGGTGCTGATTATTTTCACCTGCCTCTGATCAGTGTTTGCGACGCTCACCTTCTGCCAGGCACTAATCAGAGGGCTATTTATTCCTGCCTTTCGCCGCACTCGGTCTGGCTGTTTTGTTTGTTTCATGCAACATTACGTTGGTAAATCCTAGCTTCTGATTCCAGTTTCTATGCTGAGCTTTCCCGCTAGCGTTTCCCTTAGCTTCTCGTGCTATCGGCACGCTTCCTGTACTTTTGTATTTTTGCCTGATTTATGCATAATAAATCATTGTCCTACCTGCACATTGCCTCCGGAGTTCCGTCTGCATCTTGGGGAAACGATCCGAGACCCCGACGTAACAGTTTCTGGGCGGCAACATCTAATACCGTGGTAGGAAAAGGTCAGCCTTTGCACACTTCTAGAAGAAAACACATTTCATTCCAAACATGTTTGCATGAATATTTATATCCTCATGTCCCATATTGATTAACACGGTTACTTCAGATCCTCAGGATCCTAAGCTGAGACTCCATTACTCCGCACCCCAATTTATTTTTATGGAATTACATTTACACGCTTACCATTTTAATTAGCAGTAAACCAAATGATACGAAAAACGCAATGACATACATGACATTTAGATGATTAGGCTTCTATGCAATGCTGGCACTATTGGTTTAATTTGGTGCCTCATTTGATGCCAAGCCAGAAATGCAAAAATAATAAAAATCTTGGCTAATCCTTATTTCTCATTTTCATTTGGGGATTTGAATGTTCCGTTTTCAGCGCAACATCTGTGACAAGGCTGCAAGTTGAAGTCATTGAGAATCCGACATGAAGTGATGAAGAATAAACATTCTCTTTAGGGATTTCCTTCTATTCTTACAGCAGTCAAGTAACACGGTCAAACTTTAGCTGTCGGAAAATGTTCTATTAACCGTACGGATCCACAGGGTTTTTGGGAACATTTATGCTTTTTTTAACTCTCATACTGTCAGGAAGTGGTGGTGACGAACCCCCGAGATGCAGAGATGGCAGGCTTGGTGCAGGAAAACAGGATTTTAATGTCCAAAAAAATGCGAGGAAAACACGAACCAGAAACCAGGAAACAGGCAAACTTGAGACAGCAAACAGGAACCAGGAAACAGGCAAACTTGAGACACAGCAAACAGGAACCAGGAAACAGGCAAACTTGAGACAGCAAACAGGAAACAGGAAACAGGCAAACTTGAGACAGCAAACGGGAACCAGGAAACAGGCAAACTGGAGACAGCAAACAGGAACCAGGAAACAGGCAAACTGGAGACAGCAAACAGGAACCAGGAAACAGGCAAACTTGAGACAGCAAACAGGAACCAGGAAACAGGAATAACTGGAGACAGGAAACATGAACCAGGAAACAGGCAAACTTGAGACAGCAAACAGGAACCAGGAAACAGGCAACCTTGAGACAGCAGACAGGAACCAGGAAACAGGAAGAACTGGAGACAGCAAACAGGAACCAGGAAACAGGCAAACTGGAGACAGCAAACAGGAACCAGGAAACAGGCAAACTGGAGACAGCGAACAGGAAACAGGAAGAACTGGAGACAGCAAACAGGAAACAGGAAGAACTGGAGACAGCAAACAGCGGAAAGCGTTCAGCATACAGGAACCGCTCACAGTCCACATCCTACAGCTAGTAATACTCCAGCCCTGACTGGAGGGAGAGGCAGGTATAAATAGGAGCCTGATTGGCAATTGCCACCAGGTGTGCCAGACTGCCAATCAGGTACAGGTGAGGGAAACAAGCACTCAGGGAGACATGCAGGAAAAGGAACCAAAATAAGAGCGCTGACAGGAAATAAAACCAACACAGAGAAACAAAACTAAACATAACCAAACTGTCAGTGAGAATCCTGACACATACAAGTGATAAAAATAGGTGAACTATTGGTAATATTAAGTCAGAAGAACAACAAAACCTTTAACTTTCAGCATAAATGGCAAATGTTTTGTGTCCTCAGTGATCTCATTTGTTGAACCTTGATTGTCACAAGTCAAATAAGAAGTCAACCATATTGAATTGTAATGAAAACCCCCCAAAAAATGTGTCCGTTTACTTGACATAAATTGTGTATATTGTTTTCTCCTGCCCGTCTCACGCTGTTTTCAGTCGTTAGGCCAAAGAAAAAGCAAAACAAGCCGACTCGATTCTGTGACGGACGTCAAACTGAGGTCGTGTGAGGTAGTAAAAACAGCAGAGGTCTCCTGTCATGTAGAGCAGTGGTCCCCAACCACCGGTCCGCGGACCGATTGGTACCGGGCCGCACAAGAATTTTTTTTTTTTTTTTTTTTTTTTTAATGAAATCAACATAAGAAACACATTATATACATTATATATCAATATAGATCAATACAGTCTGCAGGGATACAGTCCGTAAGCACACATGATTGTATTTATTTATGTAAAAAAAAAAAAAAATTTAATAAAAAAAAAAAAAAAAAAAAAAAAAAAATTAAATACCCCCCCACCGGTCCATGGGACAAATTGTCAAGCGTTGACCGGTCCGCAGCTACAAA
Source organism: Entelurus aequoreus (assembly GCF_033978785.1). NCBI lineage: Eukaryota > Metazoa > Chordata > Actinopteri > Syngnathiformes > Syngnathidae > Entelurus > Entelurus aequoreus. The sequence goes on from NC_084737.1 coordinate 82,657,811, forward strand.
AAGGTTGGGGACCACTGATATAGAGCAGGGGCTCTTAACCATTTTCGACCTTTCACTACAGAGGGGCCCGGGGCCCACCTAAATATTGCTGCTGAATTACTCAATTTACCCTTGATTTTAAAGGCATTCAATAATTTTTTTATTTTTTTTTTTACAAATGTAAATAATAAATTAATAATCAATAAATAAATAAATAATAATACAATATATATATATATATATATATATATATATATATATATATATATATATATATATATATATATATATATATATATATATATATATATACTGTATATATACAGTATATATGTATATATATATATACTGTATATATACAAATATATATATATATATATATATATATATATATATATATATATATACTGTATATATACAGTATATATATGGATATATATATACTGTATATATACAATATATATATATATATATATATATATATATATATATATATATATATATATATATATATATATATATATATATATATATATATATATATATATATATATATATATATATATATATATATATATATATTGTATATATACAGTATATATATATACATAAATAAAATAATAAATACAATAATGAAATATAATATAATAATAAATACAATATACAATTCTGCAGTGCTAAAATAATAAAATGTCAACTTAATCAAAAATGAACTCTTGGCTAAGTTGTTCAAAATGTCACAACCGTTATACTTTGTATTTGGCAAGAAGCAGTGGAACGTGCGATGACTTTCTCAACTTGGAATTGGAATTGGGGGTTAAACCACCCAAATGATTCCCCGGGCGGGGCCACCGTTGCTGCCCACTGCTCCCCTCACCTCCCGGGGGGGGTGAACAAGGGGATGGGTCAAATGCAGAAGACAAATTTCACCACACCTAGTGTGTGTGTGTGTGTGTGTGTGTGTGTGTGTGTGTGTGTGTGTGTGTGTGTGTGTGTGTGTGTGTGTGTGTGTGTGTGTGTGTGTGTGTGTGACAATCATTGGTACTTTAACTTGAACGTGTTGCTAGGCAGATTTCACACGGCTAATACAGGATAATGAAATAAACCTGAGGAAGTCAGGGAATCACTTAAAAAAAAAACACTAGTGAATATGTCACTAGTTTGGAGTACAGGTGATAATACTGTACGACTATGCATTGATAGTGCAGTTATATTTAATATATAAGACGTGCAATAAACTGTATCTCAGGTTTTAATTGGCCCTGCCATGAGGTGGCGACTCATCCAGGGTGTGCCCTGGTTTTTTGGGGGGGTTTTTTTGCACAGATTTTCTGCAAAAACAAAAAAAATGCCTTTATAGTCATCAGAAGTTAAAGACCTACTGAAAGCCACTACTAGCGACCACGCAGTCTGATAGTTTATATATCAATGATGAAATCTTAACATTGCAACACATGCCAATACGGCCGGGTTAACTTATAAAGTGACATTTTAAATTTCCCGCAAAACTTCCGGTTGAAAAGGTCTATGTATGATGACGTATGCGCGTGACGTCAATGGTTGAAACGGAAGTATTGGGACACATTGTATCCAATACAAAAAGCTTGGTTTTCATCGCGAAATTCCACAGTATTCTGGACATCTGTGTTGGTGAATCTTTTGCAATTTGTTTAATGAACAATGAAGACTGCAAAGAAGAAAGCTGTAGGTGGGATCGGTGTATTAGCGGCTGGCTGCAGCAACACAACCAGGAGGACTTTGACTTGGATAGCAGACGCGCTATCCGACGCTAGCCGCCGACCGCATCTATGATCGGGTGAAGTCCTTCGTCGCTCCGCTGATCGCTGGAACGCAGGTGAGCACGGGTGTTGATGAGCAGATGAGGACTGGCTGGCGTAGGTGGATAGCTAATGTTTTTAGCATAGCTCTGTGAGATCCCGTAGCTAAGTTAGCTTCAATGGCGTCGTTAGCAACAGCATTTTTAAGCTTCACCAGACTGGAAAGCATTAACCGTGTAGTTACATGTCCATGGTTTAATAGTATTGTTGATCTTCTGTCTATCCTTCCAGTCAGGGGTTTATTTCTTTTGTTTCTATCTGCAGTTAAGCCCGATGCTATCACGTTAGCTCCGTAGCTAAAGTGCTTCGCCGATGTATTGTCGTGGAGATAAAAGTCACTGTGAATGTCCATTTCGCGTTCTGGACTCTCATTTTCAAGAGGATATAGTATCCCAGGTGGTTTCAAATACAAATCCGTGATCCACAATAGAAAAAGGAGAAAGTGTGGAATCCAATGAGCCAGCTTGTACCTAAGTTACGGTCAGAGCGAAAAAAGATGCGTCCTGCACTGCACTCTAGTCCTTCACTCTCACGTTCCTCATCCACAAATCTTTCATCCTGGCTCAAATTAATGGGGTAATCGTCGCTTTCTCGGTCCGAATCTCTCTCGCTGCTGGTGTAAACAATGTGGAAATGTGAGGAGCCTTTCAACCTGTGACGTCACGCTACTTCCGCTACAGGCAAGGCTTTTTTTTATCAGCGACCAAAAGTTGCGAACTTTATCGTCGATGTTCTCTACTAAATCCTTTCAGCAAAAATATGGCAATATCGCGAAATGATCAAGTATGACACATAGAATGGATCTGCTATCCCCGTTTAAATAAATAAAAAATCATTTCAGTAGGCCTTTAACTTCTTGTTATACACAAGTTGAAGGTTTTATCTTTTTTTTTTTTAATGTTTTATTTTTAAGGAAAAACACAGAGGTGTTTATGATGCCGTTTTACCTCAAATATTGCATTCAACCAAATTCTTCAAAATAAAAATCCCGTCTTGACATAATAAAGACTTGACGCCAACAAAGCCATTTGGCTGCATTGTATTGGATGCTTGGAGGTGTTTGCACAAATGTGTATCGACAACATGCGAGCCTTTCCAGCACTCCAATAGATTGTGCAGTTAAATATAGAGTACACATGCAGAGATGGGGAGAATCCTGGGGGGGACAATCCCCCTCCCTCACTTTCTTATAGAGTACACATACAGAGATGGGGAGAATCCTGGGGGGGACAATCCCCCTCCCTCACTTTCTTCATCTGAGATTTAGCGGGCGGCAATCCCCAACCCAATGTACATGTTTTAATGATCAGGCGCTTAATAAATCATTCCAAAGTCACCGGGGTGTTTTCTAAAAATAGCCTGGCAAATGAATAATGGATTTTCTTTCAACCCCGCTCGGCATTGTGTGTCAGTGTGTGTGTGTGTGTGTGTGTGTGTGTGTGTGTGTGTGTGTGTGTGTGTGTGTGTGTGTGTGTGTGTGTGTGTGTGTGTGTGTGTGTGTGTGTGTGTGTGTGTGTGTGTGTGTGTGTGTGTGAAAATGACATCTTAATGCGCTATAAGAAGCAAGATGGTAAATATCATTTGTTGGTGGAAAGAATACACTTTTCTACTCTGCTAAAATTGATCTTGAGGCAACAGATTTAATATCATGTCAATACGACGCTGTCTTGTAATCAGGAGCAATGTTGTATGCATGGCAGCCTGACTTCACCTTCTTTGTGGTCAGTTATGTTGATGGACCAGCCTGATGTTGTGTCTACTGAAGTATTGACGTTGTATGCTCACTTTAGACCAAAAAACTATCTGTGGGATGTTTGTGTGTACATGAATCTTTACGCACGAATAGTAATACAACATCAACCTCTACCTCAGGTACCTAGTGTATATATATTTATATATGTTTTATATATATTTATATGTGGTTATAGTGTATATATATTTATATGTGGTTTATATATATGTATATATATTTATATATGCTTTATATATATGTATATGTGGTTATAGTGTATATATATTTATATATGTTTTATATATATTTATATGTGGTTATAGTGTATATATATTTATATGTGGTTTATATATATGTATATATATTTATATATGCTTTATATATATGTATATGTGGTTATAGTGTATATATATTTATATATGCTTTATATATATTTATATTTGGTTATAGTGTATATATATATTTATATGTGGTTTATATATATGTATATGTGGTTTATATATATTTATATGTGGTTATAGTGTATATATATTTATATATGCTTTATATATATGTATATGTGGTTATAGAGTATATATATTTATATGTGGTTTATATATATTTATATGTGGTTATAGTGTATATATATTTATATATGCTTTATATATATGTATATGTGGTTATAGTGTATATATATTTATATGTGGTTATAGTGTATATATATTTATATGTGGTTTATATATATTTATATGTGGTTATAGTGTATATATATTTATATGTGGTTTATATATATTTATATGTGGTTATAGTGTATATATATTTATATGTGATTATAGTGTATATATATTTATATGTGGTTTATATATATTTATATGTGGTTATAGTGTATATATATTTATATGTGGTTTATATATATTTATATGTGGTTATAGTGTATATATATTTATATGTGGTTTATATATATTTATATGTGGTTATAGTGTATATATATTTATATGTGGTTTATATATATATTTATATGTGGTTATAGTGTATATATATTTATATGTGGTTATAGTGTATATATATTTATATGTGGTTTATATATATTTATATGTGGTTATAGTGTATATATATTTATATGTGGTTTATATATATTTATATGTGGTTATAGTGTATATATATTTATATGTGGTTTATATATATTTATATGTGGTTATAGTGTATATATATTTATATGTGGTTTATATATATTTATATGTGGTTATAGTGTATATATATTTATATGTGGTTTATATATATTTATATGTGGTTATAGTGTATATATATTTATATGTGGTTATAGTGTATATATATTTATATGTGGTTTATATATATTTATATGTGGTTATAGTGTATATATATTTACATGTGGTTTATATATATTTATATGTGGTTATAGTGTATATATATTTATATGTGGTTTATATATAATTATATGTGGTTATAGTGTATATATATTTATATGTGGTTATAGTGTATATATATTGATATGTGGTTATAGTGTATATATATTTATATGTGGTTGTAGTGTATATATATTTATATGAGGTTATAGTGTATATATATATTTATGTGTGGCTATAGTGTATATATATTTATATGTGGTTATAGTGTATATATATTTATATGTGGTTACAGTGTATATATATTTATATGTGGTTATAGTGTATATATATTGATATGTGGTTATAGTGTATATATATTTATATGTGGTTACAGTGTATATATATTTATATGTGGTTATAGTGTATATATATTTATATGTGGTTATAGTGTATATATATATTTATGTGTGGTTATAGTGTATATTTATTTATATGTGGTTATAGTGTATATATATGTATATGTGGTTATAGTGTACGTATATTTATATGTGGTTATAGTGTATATATATTTATGTGTGGTTATAGTGTATATATATATTTATATGTGGTTATAGTGTATATATATTTATATGTGGTTATAGTGTATATATATTTATATGTGGTTTATATATATTTATATGTGGTTATAGTGTATATATATTTATATGTGGTTTATATATATTTATATGTGGTTATAGTGTATATATATTTATATGTGGTTATAGTGTATATATATTTATATGTGGTTTATATATATTTATATGTGGTTATAGTGTATATATATTTATATGTGGTTTATATATATTTATATGTGGTTATAGTGTATATATATTTATATGTGGTTTATATATATTTATATGTGGTTATAGTGTATATATATTTATATGTGGTTTATATATATATTTATATGTGGTTATAGTGTATATATATTTATATGTGGTTATAGTGTATATATATTTATATGTGGTTTATATATATTTATATGTGGTTATAGTGTATATATATTTATATGTGGTTTATATATATTTATATGTGGTTATAGTGTATATATATTTATATGTGGTTTATATATATTTATATGTGGTTATAGTGTATATATATTTATATGTGGTTTATATATATTTATATGTGGTTATAGTGTATATATATTTATATGTGGTTTATATATATTTATATGTGGTTATAGTGTATATATATTTATATGTGGTTATAGTGTATATATATTTATATGTGGTTTATATATATTTATATGTGGTTATAGTGTATATATATTTACATGTGGTTTATATATATTTATATGTGGTTATAGTGTATATATATTTATATGTGGTTTATATATAATTATATGTGGTTATAGTGTATATATATTTATATGTGGTTATAGTGTATATATATTGATATGTGGTTATAGTGTATATATATTTATATGTGGTTGTAGTGTATATATATTTATATGAGGTTATAGTGTATATATATATTTATGTGTGGCTATAGTGTATATATATTTATATGTGGTTATAGTGTATATATATTTATATGTGGTTACAGTGTATATATATTTATATGTGGTTATAGTGTATATATATTGATATGTGGTTATAGTGTATATATATTTATATGTGGTTACAGTGTATATATATTTATATGTGGTTATAGTGTATATATATTTATATGTGGTTATAGTGTATATATATATTTATGTGTGGTTATAGTGTATATTTATTTATATGTGGTTATAGTGTATATATATGTATATGTGGTTATAGTGTACGTATATTTATATGTGGTTATAGTGTATATATATTTATGTGTGGTTATAGTGTATATATATATTTATATGTGGTTATAGTGTATATATATTTATATGTGGTTATAGTGTATATATATTTATATGTGGTTTATATATATTTATATGTGGTTATAGTGTATATATATTTATATGTGGTTTATATATATTTATATGTGGTTATAGTGTATATATATTTATATGTGGTTTATATATATTTATATGTGGTTATAGTGTATATATATTTATATGTGGTTTATATATATTTATATGTGGTTATAGTGTATATATATTTATATGTGGTTTATATATATTTATATGTGGTTATAGTGTATATATATTTATATGTGGTTATAGTGTATATATATTTATATGTGGTTTATATATATTTATATGTGGTTATAGTGTATATATATTTATATGTGGTTTATATATATTTATATGTGGTTATAGTGTATATATATTTATATGTGGTTTATATATAATTATATGTGGTTATAGTGTATATATATTTATATGTGGTTATAGTGTATATATATTTATATGTGGTTTATATATATTTATATGTGGTTAAAGTGTATATATATGTATATGTGGTTATAGTGTATATATTTATATGTGGTTTATATATATGTAAATATGGTTATAGTGTATATATATTTATATGTGGTTATAGTGTATATATATTTATATGTGTATATAGTGTATATATATTTATTTGTGGTTATAGTATATATATATATATATATATATATATATATATATATATATATATATATATATATATATATATATATATATATATATATATATATATATATATATATATATTCCTCCTCACTGTTGCTCTAATAATACTTATTAGACCCAAGTAAAAAATGTACGACATCTTAGAAAGGTTTCAGTGTCTCAGTGATATGGTCTCTCTATCACACTCTCTCCCTTCTAATTATGAATGAGATGGATTGCCAGAGGAAAGCACTCACTGATCCCTCACTAGATCACAAAAGTGCTGCTCAATGGAAAGCGATGCCCTGGACGTGTCTGCGTGGCACACATTACAATGTGGACGTCCTCTGTGGCGCTGCCAAGCCTCTTTGCGGATTCGGGACAAGTGCCAGCGACGGCGGGTTGAGGAACATGGCGACCGCATGGCAAGAGACAAGTAGGACAACGTGGGAAAGGGAAGGAGGACAGCAACATAAATGACAAGATACACCCTCAGTTCTTCAAATTTCGGTCGGGCAAACAATTTTGCAGCAGAACGCATTGTTGGACCTAGAGCAGTGTTTGCTAGTGTTGTTTGCTGGTGTGCCGTGGGAGATTACCTAATTTCACCTATTTGGGTTACAAATATTTTTTTGCAAACCAGTGATTATAGTCTGCAAATAATGTGTTGTTGTTGAGTGTCGGTGCTGTCTAGAGCTCGGCAGAGTAACCGTGTAATACTCTTCCATATCAGTAGGTGGCAGCAGGTAGCTAATTGCTTTGTAGATGTCGGAAACAGCGGGAGGCAGGGTGCAGGTAAAAAGGTGTCTAATGTTTGAACCAAAAATAAACAAAAGGTTAGTGCCCCTAAGAAAAGGCATTGAAGCTTAGGGAAGGCTATGCAGAACCAAACTAAAACTGAACTGGCTGCAAAGTAAACAAAAAACAGAATGCTGGACGACAGCAAAGACTTACTGTGGGGCAAAGACGTCGTCCACAAAGTGCATCCGAACATGACATGACAATAAGGGTGTAACGGTACGTGTATTTGTATTGAACCGTTTCGTTACCGGGGTTCGGTTCGGTTCGGAGGTGTACCGAACGAGTTTCCACACGGACATATTAAGTAGCGTACCGCACGTTTTGTAAACCAGTGGTCCCCAACCACCGGTCCGTGGCCCGGTACCAGTCCGCACAAGAAATTTAAAAAAATGTAATTGTTTTTTTACATTTTTTTTTTATTAAATTAACATAAAAAACACAAGATACACTTACAATTAGTGCACCAACCAAAAAACCTCCCTCCCCCATTTACACTCATTCACACAAAAGGGTTGTTTCTTTCTGTTATTAATATTCTGCTTCTTACATTATATATCTATATATATCTGCAGGGATACAGTCCATAAGCACACATGATTGTCCGTTGTTTGCAACTATAGGACGCACCTATTGAGACGCCACATTAAAAACTTTTCTTCAAACTAAGCCAGTGGTTCTTAACCTGGGTTCGATCAAACATAGGGGTTCGGCGAGTCGGCCTCAGGGGTTCGCCGCGGAGGTCAAGACCATACTTGCCAACCCTCCCGTTTTTAGCGGGAGAATCCCGGTATTCAGCGCCTCTCCCGACAACCTCCCGGCAGAGATTTTCTCCCGACAAACTCCCGGTATTCAGCCGGAGCTGGAGGCCACGCCCCCTCCAGCTCAATGCGGACCTGAGACTGAGTGGAGACAGCCTGTTCTCACGTCCGCTTTCCCACAATATAAACAGCTTGCCTGCCCAATGACGTCATAACATCTAGGGCTTTTAGAGAGTAGAGTGCACAACTGCGCACACAACAAGGAGACGGAGCAGAAGAACGAGGAAATTACAGACATGGCGACGCCGCAAGATGAAGAAATACGCTTGCAAGTTCCAAAACGAATGGAAACAAGAATTTCAGTTCAGAATCAGAATCAGAAGTACTTTATTAATCCCAGAGGGGAAATCATCCAGGACAGTTCGAAGGGGAAGGCGTATGTTGCCTGTAAATTTTGTAGAACAGACTTCTCCATTGAACACGGTGGCCGAAATGATATACTCATCATGAACGGAGAAGTTAAACAGGACAATACTGCCATCTAATGGATAGCCACCGGAACACTGAAATTCAAGTATATATATTTTTTTTCTATGTAAATAATATATATATATATATATATATATATATATATATATATATATATATATATATATATATATATATATATATATATTATATATATATATATAGCTAGAATTCACTGAAAGTCAAGTATTTCATACACATATATATATATATATATATATATATATATATATATATATATATATATATATATATATATATATACATATATATATATATATATATATATATATATATATATATATATATATATACTGGTATATATATATATATATATATATATATATATATATATATATATATATATATATATATATATATATATATATATATATATATATATATATATATATATGAAATACTCGAGTTGGTGAATTCTAGCTGTAAAGAACCACGCCCCCCACCCCCAATTTACAGTAACACAACATATTGTTTTTCATAAGCTGTGCATTTTTTTGATTGATTGAAACTTTTATTAGTAGATTGCACAGTGAAGTACATATTCCGTACAATTGACCACTAAATGGTAACACCCGAATAAGTTTTTCAACTTGTTTAAGTCGGGGTCCACTTAAATTGATTCATGATACATATATATACTATTTTCACTAGTATTGTATGTCCGGGTGGGGGTCCTGCTTTGGAAATAATTTGTACCCCTTTCCGATATCGCATTTAGTTCCCACTAAAACATTCACATGTTGCACAATGAGATGTAAACATGGGATCATGTGTACATTCCTGTAACTTTCTGTTGGTAAAATATATCTTTATTGGTATTTTTTTAATATGATAACATCATGTCATGATTAATATTTATAAATTAAGATTAAATTAAGAAAAAAAACATTTTATTTTTCACTAAAGAAGGGTTGGGTGAATGCGCATGTGAAACTGGTGGGGTTCGGTACCTCCAACAAGGTTAAGAACCACTGAACTAATTCTTGATGATCTCACCATTTGTGTCCCATCCTTCGCCTGCACGGTACCACTTGGTGCAAAGGTGGCTTTACAATAAAGTGGTGAACGGGTCAGTGAACCCTGGAGGCGTTAACATTGCGTAAAGTGCCATCCTCAGCATTGCACGCGCACACACACCACAGGCTTGATCCCAACATCCAATAAAAGGTGTGCGTGAGGAGAGGAGAGGAGGCTGTCCATTAGATGGATGGAGGACAGTATCACGGCCAAGGTCTAGACGCAGCAGCAGAGAGGGGTCAGGCGGCTTTATTGCATTACTGAGTGGACACGGCGATGTCTTTATGTTCACAACGTTGCACTGTGATCCTCCACTGCTTTACCACCACAAGACACGGAGCACATTCAACACATCGTTGTCTTTTTCATATACCGTATTTTTCGGACTATAAGGCGCACTTAAAAACCTTGAATTTTCTCAAAAATCGACAGCGCGCCTTGTAACCCGGTGCGTCGAATGTACAGAATAATTCTGGTTGTGCTTACTGACCTCGAAGCAATCTTATTCGGTACATGGTGTAATGATAAGTGTGACTGGTAGATGGCAGTCACACATAAGAGACACGTGTAGACTGCACTATGATGGCAGTAAACAACACCGACATTTTAAATGTTCAGTGTTTCCCACACATTAATTTATTTGTGGCGGCCCGCCACGAAAGAATTACGTCCGCCACAAATAAAATAAAAATAAAAATAAATATTTTATTTTATTTTTATTTTTTTTATTTTTTTTGTACTGTCCAGCTTCTCAGGAAAATCATATAGTTGATGTAGATGCCCATATAGGCTGTTCACATTTACTTTACAAAAGAGAAGTGTAGGATACTTCTCTTGTTGCCTTATTTGTATTTGACCTCTATTGTTTTCTGTTTATTTGTTACCATACTTGCCAACCTTGAGAACTCCAATATCGGGAGGTGGGGGGAGGGGGCGTGGTTGGGGCGTGGCTAAGGGTGTGGTTAAGAGGAGAGTATATTTACAGCTAGAATTCACCAAATCAAGTATTTCAAATATATATATATATATATATATATATATATATATATATATATATATATATATATATATATATATATATATATAATATATATATATATATATATATATATATATATATACATATATATATATATATATATATATATATATATATATATATATATATATATATATATATATATATATATATATATATATATATATATATATATATATATATATATATATATATATATATATGAAATACTTGACTTTCAGTGAATTCTAGCTATATATATATATATTTTTAAAATATTTTATTATACATATAAATAAAAGACATACTTGAATTTCAGTGTTCTGCAGGCTATCCAGTAGGTGGCAGTATTGTCTTGTTTAAGAGTGTCACAACATTGCTGTTTATGGCAGACGAACTGCTTTACGGTAGACTAAACGTGACGTGTGTTGTTGTGTGTTGTTACCGCGCTGGGAGGACGTTAATGAAACTGCCTAACAATAAACCCACATAAGAAACCAAGAACTCTCTCTCCTTGTTGTGCACTCTACTCTCTATTAAGCCGTAGATGGTATGACGTCATTGGGCAGGCAAGCTGCTGGGAAAGCGGACGTGAGAACAGGCTGTCCCCACTCAGGTCCGCATTGAGCTGGAGGGGGCGTGGCCTCCAGCTCCAGCTGAATACCGGGAGTTTGTCGGGAGAAAATCTCTGCCGGGAGGTTGTCGGGAGAGGCGCTGAATACCGGGATTCTCCCGCTAAAAACGGGAGGGTTGGCAAGTATGTTTGTTACTGACTGTGGCAGGACACCTCTGCCTCTGTTTCACTTTATGTTGCTGGTAAATAATATGGTTGTAGTAGTAGGCTACAGTTACATTATTTAGTATGCACTAATTAAAGGGGCAGAGCTTTAAGAGACATTTTAGATTTTATATTTTATAAGATATATTTTTTTGTAAGAACCACAATTAATAAATATATTTCAGTGAATAACTTATTGTTCAAATCTGTATATAAATATGTATATAAAGTGTTGCAATTATATTGTAAAATGGATGGATGGATGGACGTTTAAAACAAAACTGTTATTAATTAGTAAGTATACATTTTCTGAGCCTTTTTAGAGAAAATCATATCATTGTAGTAAAATATGCAAATTACTCGATGATGTCATGGTGACCACGCCCCCACCGCCACAGGTATCTTGGCAGTTTATGGGAAACACTGATGCTCCATTGAAAATAAAGAACATTTCACACGACATTCCAAAATATGTCAAAATGTTTTAGTACGACTTTGAAGCCGCACCGCTTGATGGATTGTCGGAGCACTACGGCTACCGTAGTCAGAGGTTCAAGTATTTCTATGGTGTAGAGATGTCTGCCGATATTATTTCCCTAAGTGCTCATGAGCAAGAGACCGCTGCCGAGCTGCTTGCCGGGAGTCGTGCCTCATTGTGACTGGGGCGGGGGTGGTTTCAAACAATATGACACGATACCGCCGTGCCCAGCTGCTCCTGTCCTCCATCATTTCCAAGTCAAGTGTTTCAAAAAGCTGGCTAAAAATAGACGCAGAGAAAAGCCCTTTGAAGCTGTCGGGGGTTTCTCCTCTTCCCGCCTCGCTATCTCTCCGGAGGCCTCTGACATCAAAGGTGTCAAGCGGGGGCGGTGATGACGGGGAATCGAACAACGAGCGAAAGGGAAAGCGGCGAGCCCGACGTCCTCCGCTGCGACGACAACACGCCGTTTGGTCTTTGTCATTTCCATCTATTCACAAGCTGTCACCTGCTTTGCTTCAAACACTAATTACAGCATTTGGGGGCGGGATTGCAACAGCGTAGTTGTGATGGAACTAGTTCAACGTGCACACTTCTATTTTTAGCACCTCACGGATATTCCTAGACCGATTATGCAACAATCTTGTCAGACTGAGGCATGCTTCTTTTATTCTGGTTAAACAGACCCAAGTGATGATGTAACTGCTCTAAGAATACATCCAGGGTTCTAAAAATAAAAATGGGTGTTTTTTTGGTCTTTCTCTTGAGCATTTGACTGCTCAGAGATGAACGTAATTCCTTCAAGAAATATTGATTGTTGAAAATAGAACTGTAAAGCCGGAGTGATTCGTCATGCATGTAGATATGACATCAGCCTATTAGTACCGTATTTTTCGGACTATAAGGCGCACTTAAAATCCTTTCATTTTTCTCAAAACTAGACAGTGCGCCTTATAACCTGGTACGGAATATATTTTTTTGTGCTTACCGACGGTAGAAGTCGCTGTCTTGCGGGTCTACGACTACGTACGTCAAAGTAGCCAAGCGTACAGAGTTGTACAACAGATTTAAAGGCCTACTGAAATCAATCAATCAATCAATGTTTATTTATATAGCCCTAAATCACAAGTGTCTCAAAGGGCTGTACAAGCCACAACCACATCTTCGGTACAGAGCCCACATACGGGCAAGGAAAACTCACCCCAGTGGGACGTCAATGTGAATGACTATGAGAAACTTTGGAGAGGACCGCATATGTGGGTAACCCCCCCCCCCTAGGGGAGACCGAAATGCAATGGATGTCGAGTGGGTCTGACATAATATTGTGAAAGTCCAGTCCACAGTGGATCCAACACATCAGCGAAAGTCCAGTCCACAGCGGGGCCAGCAGGAACCATCCCGAGCGGAGACGGGTCAGCAGCGTAGAGATGTCCCCAACCGATGCACAGGCTAGCGGTCCACCCCGGGTCCCGACTCTGGACAACCAGCACTTCATCCGTGGCCACCGGACCTGTGCAACTCCCCCTCCATAAGGGAGAAGGAGCAGAGGAGAAAAGAAAAGAAAAGAAACGGCAGATCAACTGGTCTAAAAAGGGAGTCTATTTAAAGGCTAGAGTATACAAATGAGTTTTAAGATGAGACTTAAATGCTTCTACTGAGGTAGCATCTCTAACTTTTACCGGGAGGGCATTCCATAATATTGGAGCCCGAATAGAAAACGCTCTATAGCCCGCAGCCTTTTTTTGGGCTCTGGGAATCACTAATAAGCCGGAGTTCTTTGAACGCAGATTTCTTGCCGGGACATATGGTACAATACAATCGGCAAGATAGGCAGGAGCTAGACCGTGTAGTATTTTATACGTAAGTAGTAAAACCTTAAAGTCGCATCTTAGGTGCACAGGAAGCCAGTGCAAGTGAGCCAGTATAGGTATATATAAAGGTATATACAGTATAGGCGTAATAAGATCAAACTTTCTTGTTTTTGTCAAAAGTCTAGCAGCCGCATTTTGTACCAACTGTAATCTTTTAATGCTAGACATAGGGAGGCCCGAAAATAATACGTTACAGTAATGAATTTTTTTTATTTAAACGGGGATAGCAGATCCATTCTATGGGTCATACTTGATCATTTCGCGATATTGCCATATTTTTGCTGAAAGGATTTAGTATAGAACGACGACGATAAAGTTCGCAACTTTTGGTCGCTGATAAAAAAAAGCCTTGCCTATACCGGAAGTAGCGTGACGTCACAGGAGCTAGTATTCCTCACAATTCCCCGCTGTTTACAATGGAGCGAGAGCGATTCGGACCGAGAAAGCGACGATTACCCCATTAATTTGAGCGAGGATGAAAGATTCGTGGATGAGGAACGTCAGAGTGAAGAACTAGAGAGGCAGTGCAGGGTGTATCTTTTTTCGCTCTGACCGTAACTTAGGTACAAGGTCTCATTGGATTCCACACACTCTCCTTTTTCTATTGTGGATCACGGATTTGTATTTTAAACCTCCTCGGATACTATATCCTCTTGAAATGAGAGTCGAGAACGCCAAATGGACATTCACAGTGACTTTTATCTCCACGACAATACATCAGCGAAGCTCTTTAGCTACTGAGCTAACGTGATAGCATCTGGCTCAAATGCAGATAGAAACAAAATAAATAAATCCCTGACTGGAAGGATAGACAGAAGATCAACAATACTATTAAACCATGTACATGTAACTACACGGTTAATAATTCTCAGCCTGGCAAAGCTAAACAATGCTGTTGCTAACGACGCTGAAGCTTACTTAGCAACTTAGCAACCGGACCTCACAGAGCTACGATAAAAAACATTAGCGCTCCACCTACGCCAGCCAGCCCTCATCTGCTCATCAACACCCGTGCTCACCTGCGTTCCAGCGATCGACGGCGCGACGAAGGACTTCACCCGATCACAGATGCGTTGGTGGCTAGCATCGGCTAGCGCGTCTGCTATCCAAGTAAGTACTCCTTGTTGTGTTGCTGCAGCCAGCCGCTAATACACCGATCCCACCTACAACTTCCTTCTTTGCAATCTCCATTGTTCATTAAACAAATTGCAAGAGATTCACCAACACAGATGTCCAGAATACTGTGGCATTGTTCGATGAAAACAGAGCAGTTTGTATGGTGACACATTGGGTTCGAATACTTCCGTTGCCGTCGTGGCGTTACGCACATATGCATCATCGAAAGACGTTTCCAACCGGAAGTTTCGCGGGAAATTTAAAATGTCACTTTATAAGTTAACCCGGCCATATTGGCATGTGTTGCAATGTTAAGATTTCATCATTGATATATAAACTATCAGACTGCGTGGTCGCTAGTAGTGGCTTTCAGTAGGCCTTTCATGTTTTTCAACACACTCATCAGTTATACGTTTTTCTCCAGCACTTTTCAGTCTCTCTCCAGACTTCCTCCTCCTCCGGCACCCGGCCGCTCACTGCTAAAGACAACAGATGATTAGATTAACACGTACCACCTGTGCAATCTAATCATCTGCCAGCTGTGTCTCGCCGTCAGCGCATGCCACGCTCTGTTTTCAGCACCATGGACAGAGGCGGTGGCCTCTACTCCTGCAAGCGCGCTGATCACACTCCCTTTCCACACCGACCTCGAAGCTATTTTATTTGGTACATGGTGAAATGATTAGCAGATGGCGGTCACACATAAGATATACGTGTATAAGACTCAAGTAAACCGGGGACAGCGTGGCGCAGTTGGGAGAGTGGCCGTGCCAGCAACCTGAGGGTTCCTGGTTCGATCCCCACATTCTACCAACCGAGTCACGTCTGTCGTGTCCTTGAGCAAGACACTTCACCCTTGCTCCTGATGGGCCGTGGTAAGTGACATCAGTGTGTGAATGTGTGTGTGAATGGGTGAATGTGGAAATAGTGTCAAAGCGCTTTGAGTACCTTGAAGGTAGAAAAGCGCTATACAAGTATAACCCATTTACCATTAAACAACACCAAAATGTTATATGTTCCATTGAAAATATAGAACATTACACACGGTGCTCAAAAATCTGTCAAAGTGTGATAAGTGTGACCAGTAGATGGCAGTCACACATAAGAGATACGTGTAGACCATACTTGCCAACCCTCCCGAATTTTCCGGGAGCCTCCCGAATTTCAGTGCCTCTCCCGAAAATCTCCCGGGACGACCATTCTCCCGAATTTCTCCCGTTTTCCAGCCGGACTTAAGGCACCTGAGTGAGGACAGCCTGTCGTCACGTCCGCTTGGCCAACCAAAAAGTAACCACAGAACACTATTTGGTATAGTGTTCTGTGGTTACTTTTTGGTTGGCCAACGGTTTACGTTGTATTGCGCATCCTGACGGCAAGTGTGGGAGTCGGTTCTGAAGTATGAAGTAAAGAGACGTAACTTCATCACCTCGCCTGGTTATTGACTCCAACCCAGAATATTACACTGCCCATACCTATGCTCCTTCAAAGGCTGTGCTACTGGCTGCAAAGCATTGCACTTTCAAATACAACAATGAGTAGAGAGGAGTGTTATGTGTGTGTATATATATAAATAAATGAACACTGAAATTCAAGTATTTATTTTATTTATATACAGAGGTGGATAGAGTAGCCTGAAATTGTACTCAAGTAAGAGTACTGTTACTTTAGAGATGTATTACTCAAGTAAAAGTAAGGAGTAGTCACCCAAATATTTACTTGAGTAAAAGTAAAAAGTATGTTGTGAAAAAACTACTCAAGTATTGAGTAACTGATGAGTAACCTGTTCGTTTAATGACGACGGCAACAAATAATGCACAAAAACATAAAAAAAGCAATGAGCAAATTCAGAGCCAGGAATATCTCTTAAGCAACTAAAACAGTAATCTATATTAAATAATAGTACGTTAACATAAAAAAAATGAAGGCAAATTGAGCCACAATAACTTAACAGCACCATAGGCTCAGTAGGCAGAGATTACGAAGGAAAATAACAAGTTAGCCTTTACGCAAACCATAAACTGATAGGTGTGGGCTGCATCTGGGAACACACTGTGCACTTCTGATTGGTGTTTGTATGCATGTGTGTGTGTGTGTGTGTGTGTGTGTGTGTGTGTGTGTGTGTGTGTGTGTGTGTGTGTGTGTGTGTGTGTGTGTGTGTGTGTGTGTGTGTGTGTGTGTGTGTCTCTGTCTGTCTATGAGGCTGCAGTGCATTAATAAATGTCCCCACACGATGTACATTTGACAGTGATTCATAGCAGGGAAGCTAACATCAGCCTACGGTGACAGCCAAAATATCTACTAACGTTACTTACCGCAATGTGCTTCCTCCAATTTGAGGTTGAGTTCATGTAAGCTTAAGCTTGTCAATCATGTGACCGCCTGGCTCTGTTTGATTGGTGAAACGGAGTCAAACGTCACCAGTGACTGTATTTGATTGGTGAAACGCAGGCATGCATAGATCCTACTTTGAAGGTCTGTCTGACAAACCAAAACAAACAAAGCGTGCATTAACAGATCGATAAAAATCAGTAGCGAGTAGCGAGCTGAATGTAGATAAATGGAGCGGAGTAAAAGTAGCGTTTCTTCTCTATAAATATACTCAAGTAAAAGGTCTATTCAGGTGTACTGGAGAGGAGGCTACGCCGGATAGTGGAACCTCGGATTCAGGAGGAACAGTGTGGTTTTCGTCCTGGTCGTGGAACTGTGGACCAGCTCTATACTCTCGGCAGGGTTCTTGAGGGTGCATGGGAGTTTGCCCAACCAGTCTACATGTGCTTTGTGGACTTGGAGAAGGCATTCGACCGTGTACCCCGGGAAGTCCTGTGGGGAGTGCTCAGAGAGTATGGGGTATCGGACTGTCTGATTGTGGCGGTCCGCTCCCTGAATGATCAGTATTAGAGCTTGGTCCGCATTGCCGGCAGTAAGTCGGACCCGTTTCCAGTGAGGGTTGGACTCCACCAAGAATGCCCTTTGTCACCCATTCTGTTCATAACTTTTATGGACAGAATTTCTAGGCGCAGTCAAGGCGATGAGGGGATCCGGTTTGGTGGCTGCAGGATTAGGTCTCTGCTTTTTGCAGATGATGTGGTCCTGATGGCTTCATCTGGCCAGGATCTTCAGCTCTCACTGGATCGGTTCGCAGCCGAGTGTGAAGCGACTGGGATGGGAATCAGCACCTCCAATGGTTCTCGTCCGGAAAAAGGTGGAGTGCCTTCTCCGGGTTGGGGAAGAGACCCTGCCCCAAGTGGAGGAGTTCAAGTACCTCGGGGTCTTGTTCACGAGTGAAGGAAAGTGGATCGTGAGATTGACAGGCGGATCGGTGCGGCATCTTCAGTAATGCGGACGCTGTATCGATCCGTTGTGGTGAAGAAGGAGCTGAGCCGGAAGGCAAAGCTCTCAATTTACCGGTCGATCTACGTTCCCATCCTCACCTATGGTCATGAGCTTTGGGTTATGACCGAAAGGACAAGATCACGGGTACAAGCGGCCCAAATGAGTTTCCTCCGCCGGGTGGCGGGTCTCTCCCTTAGAGATAGGGTGAGAAGCTCTGCCATCCGGGAGGAGCTCAAAGTAAAGCCGCTGCTCCTCCACATGGAGAGGAGCCAGATGAGGTGGTTCAGGCATCTGGTCAGGATGCCACCCGAACGCCTCCGTAGGGAGGTGTTTAGGGCACGTCCGACCGGTAGGAGGCCACGGGGAAGACCCAGGACACGTCAGGAAGACTATGTCTCCCGGCTGGCTTGGGAACGCCTCGGGATCCCCCGGGAAGAGCTGGACGAAGTGGCTGGGGAGAGGGTAGTCTGGGCTTCCCTGCTTAGGCTGCTGCCCCCGCAACCCGACCGCGGATAAGCGGAAGAATATGGATGGATGAATAAAAATGTAAAAACAAAAGAGGACCACACAACTCACTGACGTTTTAACTTACACATTTCGTTTTTCCTTTTGCTTTCGTGGCTTTATAAAGCTGTGCGTTTTGCGTATTCTTTGCCATTTTGTGGCTTCATTAACTTGTGTCTTGCTTAGAGATGTCCGATGATATCGGCCGATAAATGCTTTAAAATGTAATATCGGAAATTATCGGTATCGTTTTTTTGGGTTTTTTTTTTTTTATTAAATCCACATAAAAAACACAAGATACACTTACAATTAGTGCACCAAGCCAAAAAACCTCCCTCCCCCCATTTACACTCATTCACACAAAAGGGTTGTTTCTTTTGTTATTAATATTCTGCTTCCTACATTATATATCAATATATATCAATACAGTCTGCAAGGGATACAGTCCGTAAGCACACATGATTGTGCTGGTCCACTAATAGTACTAACCTTTAACAGTTAATTTTACTAATTTTCATTAATTACTTGTTTCTATGTAACTGTTTTTATATTGTTTTACTTTCTTTTTTATTCAAGAAAATGTTTTGAATTTATTCATCTTATTTTATTTTTTATTTTATTTAAAAAAGGACCTTATCTTCACCATACGTGGTTGTCTAAATTAGGCATAATATTGTGTTGATTCCATGACTGTATATATCGATATCGCTTGATATTGGTACCCGTAATTAAGAGTTGGACATTATCGGATATCGGCAAAAAGCCATTATCGGACATCCCTAGTCTTGCTGACTTTTTGCGCCACCTTTTTTTTGTGCAGTTCTTTTTTTCACTTTTTGCTGCATCATTAACTTACGTTTCTATTACTAATATTATCTTTTTTTTAAATTTGTTTTTTTTAGTTTTTTTCCAATATGCGGAAAATGTTATTAAATGATGCCTCTTTCTGAGTTACCGTTCTTAAGTGATTTTTTTCCGCAGCATGATTTTTTTTTTAATTGTTTTAGTTAGTGTCATATTAATTACTTAAAAAGGAATAATATACATTTTTGAACGGTTTTGTATTTACAGTAGTTTTGTTTCCTATCACTTGAGTTATCATGAATGTGTCTTACATGAATAATGGCAATATTTATTTAGTAAATATCATTTTAACTTCAGTGTGTGTGTGTGTGTGTGTGTGTGTGTGTGTGTGTGTGTGTGTGTGTGTGTGTGTGTGTGTGTGTGTGTGTGTGTGTGTGTGTGTGTGTGTGTGTGTGTGTGTGTGTGTGTGGCAGCAGACACACAACATTTGCTCCCCTCAGGATTCCTAAACTCCATTGTAGGGAAAAAAACAACTCTTGGGGACTTTGTAGGATTTTCATTTGAGGCGTTCATCAAAAAGCCATAAAACACGATACCTGACGCTCATTACTCTCTAAATGATTTTTTTTTTTTTCTTCTTCCTCACGGCCCGTCTACGTTTCCATCTAGCACGGAGGTCATAAAGAGAAGCTAATAACGTGCTGATTTCCCAGGATGATGACTGCTATCGGTCGCCTTTTCTCTCATTACTTACTGTAATACGGTCATTATATCCCTTCTCATTACCTTCTCTCATTACGCCCAACTTGCTTTGGTGGAGCACTTTAGAGTCAAAGTCCTGGTGCGGATTCATCTGGTATGTGTTGCCACCAACCCGCCACCCACCGATGGCGTGCAATGGATGTTGGGCGTGAAGCAGAGGCAGGGCGTCTTCACAGGGAATAGCTAATGTGACGCCACTTTACCACGTGGCTAATGGACTTATTTATCCAACAGAAACAGTTAAAAGTTCAACGTCCGATCAGGTCGCACACATTTCAGATCAGCCAACATCTAGGGATGAACTGTTTGACTTGTTCTTTGGCTTTTTGTGGCTTCATTAACTTTAACGTGTTTTGACTTCTGTTCTTTCTTTGCATGTTGGCATTTTTCTCATACTTTGTGGATTTATCAGATGGCTTATTTGAATGTAGCTTTGACTTTTTTGCTTCCATAATATAGAGAGAAATGTGCTTTTTTTTTAATTCATTAATTTCATTACAAATATTTTTTTGTTTACAAATCATGTTTTGGTTGCAAAACTTTTTAGGGTTACATTATTTCATTAGTTAGACTTTTTTGGAGTACAAATCTTTTTTTCGGTAAAAAGATTTAGGGGGTTAAAATACTTTTTAGGGGTACAAATCATGTTTTTTGTTTACAAATTATTGTTTGGTTGAAAAACTTTTTTGGTTTAATTTTTTGTGGTTACAATACAATCATGTTTGGGGTTGCAATTTTTTTTTTTGGAGTTCCTTTTTTTTTGGTAAAATATATTTTATTTTGGTTAAAACATTTTTTTGGGTACAAATCCTTGTGTTTTAATTTTTTTGGGTTAAAAATATTTTTTTTCTGGTCAAAATACTTTTTAAGGGTACACATTTTTGGGTTGAAATATTGTTTAAGGGTACAAAAAATGTTTTGGGTTATAATTTATTTGTTGTTGCAAATTGTTTATTTTTGTTACAAATCTTTTTATTAACCACTTTTATTCTTTGGCTTTTAACACTACGTGAGTTGTGTGGTCTTCTGTCCTCTGTTGTCCTGTGTGGTTAGGGTTAGGGTTATAAATTTTGATGTCTATTTTACTGTTTTAATTGGTTTTACCCTTTAAAATCGTTTTTAATCATATTTATTTTTTATATTGTCTCTGTATTGGTTTTCTATTCATTTATTCTTTGTTTTTATTCAGTCATTGGTGTAGCATAATATTGTTTTTAATATTGTTTTTAATATCGTTTTTAATGTTGTTTTTAATATTGTTTTTAACATGGCTGTGCAGCACTTTGGAAACATTCTTGTTGTGTAAATGTGCTATATAAATAAAGTGGATTGGATTGGATTGGATTTTAGGGTTGCAAAACTTTTTTGGTTAAACATTTTTTGGTTACATTACTTAAAGGTGTGCCAATCATGTTTTGGGTTGACATTTCTTTTGGGAGTTCCTTTATTTTTTGGTAAAATATATTTTATTTTGGTTAAAATATTTTTGGGGGTACAAATCCTTGTGTTTTAATTTTTTGGGGGTTAAAAATATTTTTTTTCTGGTTAAAATACTTTTTAAGGGTACACATTTTTGGGTTGAAATATTGTTTAAGGGTACAAAAAATGTTTTGGGTTACAATTTATTTGTTGTTGCAAATTGTTTTTTTTCTTACACATCTTTTTTTTAGGATTGCAAAACTTTTTTGGTAAAACATGTTTTGGTTACAATACTTTTAGGTGTGCCAATCATGTTTTGGGTTGCAATTTATTTTTTGGAGTTCCTTTTTTTTTGGTAAAATATATTTTATTTTGGTAAAAATATTTTTGGGGGTTACAAATCCTTTTGTGTTTAAATTTTTTGGGTTAAAAATATTTTTTTTCTGGTTAAAATACTTTTTAAGGGAGTACATTTTTGGGTTGAAATATTTTTTAAGGTTACAAATCATTTTTTGGGTTACAAGTTATTTGTTGTTGCAAATTGTTTTTTTTTTTGTTACAAATCTTTTTCTTATGATTGCAAAACTTTTTGGGTAAAACATGTTTTGGTTACAATACTTTTAGGCGTACCAATCATGTTTTGGGTTGCAAATTTTTTTTCGGAGTTACTTTTTTTTTTGGTAAAATAAATTTTATTTTGGTTAAAATATTTTGGGGGATACAAATTATTTTGTGTTTAAATTTTTGGGGGTTAAAAATAATTTTTTTCTGGTTAAAATACTTTTTAAGGTTACACATTTCTTGGTTGAAATATTGTTTAAGGATAAAAATCATTTGTTGGTTACAATTTATTTGTTGTTGCAAATTGTTGTTTTTTTTGTTACAAATCTTTTTTTTTATGGTTGCAAAACTATTTTGGTAAAACATTTTTTGGTTACAATACTTTTAGGTGTACCAATCATTTTGCAAATATTTTTTGGAGTTCATTTTTTTTAGTTAAAATATTTTTGGGTGTACAATCCTTTTGTGGTTACATTTTTTGGGATACATTTTTTTTTTCTGGTTAAAATACTTTTTAAGGGCACACATTTTTTGGTTGAAATATTGTTTAAGGGTACAAATAATGTTTTGGGTTACAATTTATTTGTTGCAGATAATTTTTTTGGTTACACATCTTTATTTTGGTTGCAAAACTTCCATCTTGGATGTTGGGGAAGCTCAGCTAAACAAAATGTTAGAAACCGTTTTATTGGTCAGTCCCGCCCAACCCCATCTTTGGTATTTCCCCTCCCCGAGGGTGGAAGTAGTCAGCAGTGTCAAACCTAACGCCATAATCCGTGTCTGACAAATAAAAAGGCTTTTAACATATGGTTCAGGGGACACCCTGCTCACAAGATTGAAGTTGAGTCAAACCCCCCAAAAAACAGAAAAGTATTTGTAAAAAAAAAAAAGTATTTGAAACCAATTCTTTAAATTTTTTAATGCACATTTTTCCTTGGTTGCAATTACATTTTTCTTAGGTTGTGTAACATTTCTCTCCATTCTTGATCAACTTTAGCTGTTCACAACGTTGTTAAACAGCATGTTTTGCTATTTCTTCGGAATGTTGATTTTTCTTGTTTTGTTTCTTTATTAATTTCAGTGTTTTTATCGTTTTACTTTTTGAACCTAAATGTCTTAGGCTTTGTGTAGCTTCATTAGCTTGGGTGTTTTGCTTTTTCTTTTTTTTCCAGCATTTTTTTGGTTCATTTATTTGTAAGATTTTTCTTTTTCTACACCTTTTTGTGGCGGAATTACCTGAGGTGCATTCAAAGCAGTAAAGTAGCAGCAAATAGTATTTTTAGTGCTTTTAATTTTGAACTTGTGCGACGTTTAACTTTTTTTTTATACAATTATTGAGCGTGACCATACATACAAAACACATTTTGTGGCGTCACTCGTTGGAACGGGTGATTTTCTATTTCCATGATTCCATTATTGTTAATGGAAATAGAGATCATCTCTTCCAATCATCCTAAAACGTACTCGGTTGTGAGTAGGTTTGCAAAGGGGTGGAAAGTTTCCGGTAAATTTCCCGGAAATTTACCTGGGGAAGTTAAGCTCGGGAAGTTTGGATATATTGAACATTTTTTGATTATTCAAAGTTGGACACCGTCCGTGGGAATTAATGGGAATATATGAGAATTAATGGGAATTAATGGGAATTAATGGGAATATATGGGAATTAATGGGAATATATGGGAATTAATGGGAATTAATGGGAATATATGGGAATTAATGGGAATATATGGGAATTAATGGGAATTAATGGGAATATATGGGAATATATTGGAATTAATGGGAATATATGGGAATTAATGGGAATTAATGGGATTTAATGGGAATATATGGGAATTAATGGGAATATATGGGAATTAATGGGAATTAATGGGAATTAATGGGAATATATGGGAATTAATGGGAATATATGGGAATTAATGGGAATATATGGGAATTAATGGGAATATATGGGAATTAATGGGGATTTACAATAATGATATATTGATGGGCGCTTGTCTATATGCTACTGCATTTTTGACGTAGCTCTTTGCACAGTATTTGCAAATGTACACAGTCTTCCTGCCTACATTGGTTGGGGTGAAATGTCTCCACTCATCAGATCAAATATATTTACCCCAGTAATATCATCCCAAATGTACCTGGCTGGATGAAGTCCTTGGGCTCAAATACTAGTGTGGCCTCAATAGCCCTGCTGTGGTGTGTTGCATGCTGGGAATTATCTGTGCATGTGATGGAGGAATGCACTGCACATGTGATGGAGGAATGCACAGTGCAGGGTTGAAATTCTACAGAATTTGCATTAAATCAGGTTGTTTTAGCTAGTAGTCATGCTGCAAGAGCTAGCATGTTGCATTCAATGTTTACTTCCCGCTAATTCCCATTGAAAGTTTCCAACTTTGAATATTCCCAGGATTTTGCAACCCTAGTTGTGAGACTCTGTTGTATTCCGTGTAATCCTAACTGCAACACGCAAAGCTACACCGTCAAATAAACGCCCTGCAGCTCGTTTTCATTTGCGAGCGCTGGCGACCACGAGTGTTGAAGCGAAGGCAAACAGGACTGGCGGAATGCATTATTAGCGGGCGGTGGTGTGGGGGGGACCGGAAAATGGAATTTGTTGTGAGCAAATTGCATGACCTGCACGAGCGTTTCCCTCAAAGAGAGCAAAACAAAAGCCAGCATGCGCTCCCAATAACAACAAGTCGAGGTAGGGAAACACGCACGCAAGAAGAATCTCAAGTATTAATGACACTTAGACTTAGACTTCTTTTTTATTGTCATTCAAATTTGAACTTTACAGTACAGATAAGAACGAAATTTTGTTACATAAGCTCATGGTAGTGCAGGATAAAAAAAAGCAATAAGGGGCATATATAAATAAATAAATATATATAAATAATGTATAAATATATATATATAAAATAAATAAATATATATAAATAAATAAATAGATTACTGTACAGATAAATATATTGCACTTTCTCACATGCGTCCACGTTTATGGATGTATGTTATATCGTCTTTTTTATTCCAGCGAGTTAATCCATTTTGGGGGGAATTGAGGGGATCATTTAATTATGATGCGTTCAAGAGTCTTACGGCCTTAGGGAAGAAGCTGTTACAGAACCTGGAAGTTCTGCTTCGGAGGCTGCGGAACCTCTTTCTAGATGTCACCTACACAAAGAAAACTTCTTTCCTCTGCTTTTCTCAAAATAATATATTCACTCTTTTTGGTTGTAACAAAAGGACCGTGGTATACTGGACACATGGCATGAATAATGCTTACATTTGCTTCAAGGCCTACTGAAATGAAATGTTTTTATTTCAACGGGGATAGCAGATCCATTCTATGTGTCATACTTGATCATTTCGCAATATTGCCATATTTTTGCTGAAAGGATTTAGTAGAGAACATCGACGATAAAGTTTGCAACTTTTGGTCTCTGATAAAAAAAAGCCTTGCCTGTAGCGGAAGTAGCGTGACGTCACAGGTTGAAAGGCTCCTCACATTTCCCCATTGTTTACACCAGCAGCGAGAGCGATTCGGACCGAGAAAGCGACGATTACCCCATTAATTTGAGCGAGGATGAAAGATTTGTGGATGAGGAACGTGAGAGTGAAGGACTAGAGTGCAGTGCAGGACGTATTTTTTTCGCTCTGACCGTGACTTAGGTACAAGCTGGCTCATTGGATTCCACACTTTCTCCTTTTTCTATTGTGGATCACGGATTTGTATTTGAAACCACCTGGGATACTATATCCTCTTGAAAATGAGAGTCCAGAACGCCAAATGGACATTCACAGTGACTTTTATCTCCACGACAATACATCGGCGAAGCACTTTAGTTACGGAGCTAACGTGATAGCATCGTGCTTAAATGCAGATAGAAACAAAAGAAATGAGCCCCTGACTGGAAGGATAGACAGCAGATCAACAATACTATTAAACCATGGACATGTAACTACACGGTTAATGCTGTGCCGCCTGTCGAAGCCTAGCAATGCTGTTGCTAACGACGCCATTGAAGATAACTTAGCTACGGGACCTCGTCAGAGTTATGATAAAAACATTAGCTCTCCACCTACGCCAGCCCTCATCTGCTCATCAACACCCGTGCTCACCTGCGTTCCAGCGATCGACGGCGCGACGAAGGACTTCACCCGATCATCGATGTGGTCGGCGGCTAGCATCGGATAGCGCGTCTGCTATCCAACTCAAAGTCCTCCTGGTTGTGTTGCTGCAGCCAGCCGCTAATACACCGATCCCACCTACAGCTTTCTTCTTTGCAGTCTTCATTGTTCATTAAACAAATTGCAAAAGATTCACCAACACAGATGTCCAGAATACTGTGGAATTTTGCGATGGAAACGGACGCTGTTTGTATTGGATACAATGTGTCCCAATACTTCCGCTCAATCCGTGATGTCCCGCGCATACGTCATCATACCGAGACGTTTTCAGCCGGATATTTCCCGGGAAATTTAAAATGTCACTTTATAAGTTAACCCGTCCGTATTGGCATGTGTTGCAATGTTAAGATTTCATCATTGATATATAAACTATCAGACTGCGTGGTCGCTAGTAGTGGCTTTCAGTAGGCCTTTAAACACTCATGTTAGCATCCAATGCTAGTGTGACAGATGCCCGACTGGTCCATAGGGTACTTGGTGGATGAGAGGCGATTATAAATCAATGTAGCATCTCTATAGCATCTCTATACTCTAGACCAGGGGTCACCAACGTGGCGCCCGCGGGCACCAGGTAGCCCGTAAGGACCAGATGAGTAGCTTATTGGCCTGTTCTAAAAATAGCTCAAATAGCAGCACTTACCAGTGAGCTGCATCTATTTTTTTTATTTTATTTATTTACTAGCAAGCTGGTCTCACTTTGCCCGACATTTTTAATTCTAAGAGAGACAAAACTCAAATAGAATTTGAAAATCCAAGAAGATATTTTAAAGACTTGGTCTTCACTTGTTTAAATAAATTCATTATTTTTTTTACTTTGCTTCTTATAACTTTCAGAAAGACAATCGATCCAACATAATAGTGAGAGTCCAGTCCATAGTGGATCTAACATAATAGTGTGAGAGTCCAGTCCATAGTGGATCTAACATAATAGTGTGAGAGTCCAGTCCATAGTGGATCTAACATAATAGTGTGAGAGTCCAGTCCATAGTGGATCTAACATAATAGTGTGAGAGTCCAGTCCATAGTGGATCTAACATAATAGTGTGAGAGTCCAGTCCATAGTGGATCTAACATAATAGTGAGAGTCCAGTCCATAGTGGATCTAACATAATAGTGAGAGTCCAGTCCATAGTGGATCTAACATAATAGTGAGAGTCCAGTCCATAGTGGATCTAACATAATAGTGAGAGTCCAGTCCATAGAGGATCCAACATAATAGTGAGAGTCCAGTCCATAGTGGATCTAACATAATAGTGTGAGAGTCCAGTCCATAGTGGATCTAACATAATAGTGAGAGTCCAGTCCATAGTGGATCTAATATAATAGTGAGAGTCCAGTCCATAGTGGATCTAACATAATAGTGAGAGTCCAGTCCATAGTGGATCTAACATAATAGTGAGAGTCCAGTCCATAGTGGATCTAACATAATAGTGAGAGTCCAGTCCATAGTGGATCTAACATAATAGTGTGAGAGTCCAGTCCATAGTGGATCTAACATAATAGTGAGAGTCCAGTCCATAGTGGATCTAACATAATAGTGAGAGTCCAGTCCATAGTGGATCTAACATAATAGTGAGAGTCCAGTCCATAGTGGATCTAACATAATAGTGAGAGTCCAGTCCATAGTGGATCTAACATAATAGTGAGAGTCCAGTCCATAGTGGATCTAACATAATAGTGAGAGTCCAGTCCATAGTGGATCCAACATAATAGTGAGAGTCCAGTCCATAGTGGTGCCAGCAGGAGTGGAGACAGGTCAGCAGCACAGAGACGTCCCCAACTGATGCACAGACGAGCGGTCCACCCCGGGTCCTGACTCTGGACAGCCAGCACTTCATCCTCATCGCTATCCCTGACAAATGTCATCTTGTAATTCCCACTAGGGGCCGCTGTTGTCGCCACTCCACAAATATACCACATAGTCTTTCTTTAAAATAGTCCAGCGAATCTGTTGAGTTGAGACGGTGAGTCTTTAGGACAGTGATTGGCGTGTAATAATCACTAGCTGCACCGAATCTGACCCTCCATTTTTATGAGTGGTCTTTGGTGGGGGGAATAATAATAATAAAATAAAAAGACACGCGGTGGCTGCAATGAAGATGGAGTGTGACGGCTGCCATGTATGTTCACCGTCTCCCACTGGAGCCCACTGCTTTACTTACAGAGCCCAAGGCAGGCGCAGGCCGAATTCTATTTCAGCTGCAAAGGCGGGGGACGCGGTCCAATCAGCCTCCCCCACACCTCCTTCCCCCGTGATGCGCACTTTGAATGAGCATAGGTGCAAAGCCTGGATTCCTCATATCTCCACTGCTCTTTAAATTGCATCTATGGATTTTGTGTTGGACTCCATTTGTGTTTCTATTTGCGTGTGCGTTGGGTGCATGCAGTCACCCTCTGTTTGTTGTTGTGAGTACAAAGCCTTGTTCTTTGTGTACGTGCTATGTTTAAAAGGACTCTACATACTCACTTGTCTCCAGGTGAATAATGTGCACCGTATTTTTCGGAGTATAAGTCGCTCCGGAGTATAAGTCGCACCAGCCGAAAATGCATCATAAAGAAGAAAAAAAACATATATAAGTCGCACTGGAGTATAAGTCGCGTTTTTGGGGGAAATGTATTTGATAAAAGCCAACACCAAGAATAGACATTTGAAAGGCAATTTAAAATAAATAAAGAATAGTGAACAACAGGCTGAATAAGTGTACGTTATATGTAGGGATGATGTTTGATAAGAAATTATCGAGTTCGAGCCTATTATCGAATCCTCTTATCGAACCGATTCCTTATCGATTCTCTTATGGAGTCCAGATAGGTTGTTGTATATGGAAAAAAACACACAATATTTGGTTTAACAAAAGCTCACTTGTATTATATAAGAAAAAAATAAAATCTAATAAATAAATAAATATTGAGTGTTACCCCCCTAAAAAAATAAAATACAATAAATGAATATTGACTGTTGTTACCCAAAGTATATTAAGTGGGATTTTTCAGAAAAACAAATATATACAGTAACACAAAAACAACCTGTCTCTGTGATCACTATAGGTGTATAAATAATAATATAGTGTTAAATAAAATTAGTCCCTTGGCCACAAAACTGGAAATAATACAGCTCTCCAAAAAGTGCACTTCTGCTGCTATTGGAACATAACTGTTTGTTATGATGCTTTGACATTTTTGCACTTTATTTCTTCATTGAAAGAAAATTCTATGAAGAGAAAAGTTGTTTGCAAATGTGGTTACAATGCTAAAAAATGAAAAGCTAAAGCTAAAAAAAGAAATACACTTTATTGAGTTAACATTATTTCCATTATTTGGGAAATATGTGATGTTATGAGCTAGGGCAGGGGTCGGCAACCCGCGGCTCTAGAGCCGCATCTTCAGCGCCGCCCTAGTGGCTCTCTGGAGCTTTTTCAAAAATGTATGAAAAATGAAAAAAGATGAGGGGAAAAAAATGTTTTTTTTTGTTTTAATATGGTTTCTGTATGAGGACAAACATGACACAAACCTCCCTAATTGTTATAAAGTACACTCTTTATACTAAACATGCTTCACTGATTCCAGTATTTGGCGAGCGCCGTTTTGTCCTACTAATTTTGGCGGTCCTTGAACTCACCTAGTTTGTTTACATGTACAACTTTCTCCGACTTTCTAGGACGTGTTTTATGCCACTTCTTTTTCCGTCTCATTTTGTCCACCAGACTTTTAACGTTGTGCGTGAATGCACAAAGGTGAGTTTTGTTGATGTTATTGACTTGTGTGGAGTGTTAATCAGACATATTTGGTCACTGCATGACTGCAAGCTAATCGATGCTAACATGCTATTTAGGCTAGCTACAGTATATGTACATATTGCATCATTATGCCTCATCTGTAGGTATATTTGAGGTTATTTAGTTTCCTTTAAGTAATCTTAATTCAATTTATATATCATGACACACTATCTGTATGTAATATGGCTTTTAATTTTTTGCGGCTCCAGACACATTTGTTTTTGTATTTGTGGTTCAATATGGCTCTTTCAACATTTTGGGTTGCCGACCCCTGAGCTAGGGAATATAACAACTACACTACCCAGCATGCAACGGGAGTGACGAGCGTGCGCGGTAGCCCCGAAAAGTGTTGTTGCATGTCGTCACGCCGGCAGCTAAGAATGAGGTTATGAGCACGCTTTGAAAGTAAACGTCAAGAACTCAGCCAACACGCCTGGTCTGCATTATTTATAATTAGACAGACAACACATATACAGTGTGATTTTGTAACGTTTACAAGGAAAGAAAAACAAAAGTTGAAAAAGGGAGATGTGTTGTATATATATGTATGTGCTGCAGTGTTGTATATATATGTATGTGCTGCAGTGTTGTATATATATGTATGTGCTGCGGTTGCTTTAAGAAGGTTGCGACAGCTGCCGTAAAGGAGGTGCGGTGCTAGCCTGGTTGCTATGTTTACGCTTGGTTGGTCATGTGTTTGTACCCTGCTCAAATCTCTCAGTAAAGTTATTCATTGGATTATACCTTTTTGTTTTGAACTTTATTACACCTTGGAGCGCTTTTTCCAGTCCATTGTTTTTCCTGCTTTCGCTATCTGCGCCAAATGACTGAGCTACGTGACGTCCTTTCTTGTGATGTCCCACGGGGCATTTCTTGTCGGGACGGGATTCGTTCCCAGCGATTCGAATAAAGAACCAACTCTTTTTCTTTACTATAGTGGTCTCGATAACGGGTACCGGTTCTCAAAAAGGGATTCGAGTCCGAGGACTCGGTTCTTTTCTTATCGAACAACCGGGGAAACCGGTTTTGAGTATCATCCCTAGTTATATGACGCATAAATATCCAACTGAGAAGGTGCCTGGTATGTTAATGTAACATATTATGGTAAGAGTCATTCAAATAACTATAACATATAGAACATGCTATACGTTTACCAAACAATCTGTCACTCCTAATCGCTAAATCCCATGAAAATGTCCTCCCCGGTGTCGCCTCCGGTATGTCCTTTCTTTCTGCTGCTCGGTTTCCGTTCTCTGCTGCATATTTCACTACATCCAGCTTGTAATCTGCAGTATATGATTTCCTTTTCGGTGCCATTTTTGTTCAGTCCTTCTCAGTTTTTATAAGTTACCGCCAATGTTCCCTCTAATTGTTCATGTGTCTGAGCAAACACAAAAACTCCCTGAGCATTGAGTGGAGCACATGTGAGCAACATCACACGTGGCAATACCAGCAGCACACCTGTCTCAAACCAATCTTTTACAATAACACTCAAATGACAGGAGGCATTTTCATGAGATTATTTAGTAATATTAGTGATTTGGCCCACTTGTAATGAAATTAAAAGAAATCTTGTTTTTCATAAGCTATGGATTAGTATTGTACAATATGTCTGGGTGGGGGTCCTGCTTTGGAAATTATTTCTACCCCTTTCAGAGATCACATTTAGTTCCCCTTAAACATCCTCATGTTGCACAATGAAATGTAAGCATAGGATGAAGTGTGCATTCCTGTAACTTTCTCTAGTAACAGCATTCCATGATTAATATCAATAAATTAACGTTAATAATAAATGACAGTAGAATAAGCACACATATGAGGAGTCATAGTGTAACTTTGTGTGGTGTTTGAGTTGTCCAACTTCTTGTGTGGCCACAAACGCACCAGTGGCTTAGTGGTATGCGTGTTGGTGACAGATGACAAGTTGGTTTTGGCCTGGTTTGTACGGCAGAAAATGACTAGTTTTTCGAGATAGAAGTTTTGTACTCATGTTTTTGGTGTGGTTATGGCCCAATATAAACAGTTTTGCTCCATAAAGTGATCAATATAATTCCTGGCCTCGAAGCATCTCCATAGACGTGACAATAATTGAACGGGGTTCAATTGAACGGTGTTGACGAACACCGTTAGGGTGTTGACGAACACCATTAGGGCCGCTGTCCCTGTCACTCAGAGTTGCATTGCAAAATTACACAGAATAAATGTGTTTATTTTGTTTAGAATTCAGATGGGTTTGATTCGGTGCGCGGCATATATTTGCTGTGCGCAGAGGACGCTTGAGCAGTGCGCAATTGCGCAGGCGCGCACCGTAGAGGGAACGTTGGTTACCGCCAATGTTGATGTGATCCATTTTAGTAGCTATGACAGTAGCATGTAGCATATAGCAGTTAGCATCCCATGACCCACAATGCACTTCTGCCATGACCCGCCCCCGCCGAATTCTTATTGGTTGACGTGTGAGTGACGATTGCTGACATTCGCCTCGTCTCTTACGCGGATGATGAGATAAATAATATTATTTGATATTTTACGGTAATGTGTTAATAATTTCACACATAAGTCGCTCCGGAGTATAAATCGCACCCAAACTATGAAAAAAACTGCAATTTATAATCCGAAAAATACGGTATAACACTGCCTCACTTTCAATAGTTCCTGAAAGTATCGTGTTAAGCATTTCCAAAACATAAACCATGACCATAGGCCAGACCTGGGAAAATGAAGGCCCGTTAAGCTTTTCAATCTGGCCCACCGGACATTCCCAAAAGATTTTTTGGGGATCTTTAAGATGTAAAGTGTAGCTGCCATTATGATGTGCACTGATGTTTTCTAATGACCGGAAGTCTTCAACTATACTAAGTATTTCAATGCTTGGAATCTGCACATTTGCATGATATACTAGTTACTATGGTCATCTAATGAATTACTATGGTCATGTAATGAGTTACTATGGTAATGTAATGAGTTACTATGGTAATGTAAATCACAGCAGCTCAGACGAGGCACCAAGCAGTGTGGGTGGGGGAGTGTTTCCAGAGCGAGCCTGAAATGTGGGTGTCAGGGACAGACGTGGAAGGAGATTTTTACAACAAAGTTCTATAACTTAGTGATATATCACATATATCAG
Organism: Entelurus aequoreus; assembly: GCF_033978785.1. Lineage (NCBI taxonomy): Eukaryota > Metazoa > Chordata > Actinopteri > Syngnathiformes > Syngnathidae > Entelurus > Entelurus aequoreus. The sequence goes on from NC_084737.1 coordinate 82,692,099, forward strand.
ATCGTAGGGTTTGTTTTTTTACCCTTTGCCTTCATATTTGGCTGTTTGTTGCATTTTCGTTGCGTTTCGCTTGATTGTACAATATGTGGATGGAGAGGGGGTGTGACGTTCATATGTTGTCAATAGAGATGTCCGATAATATCGGCCGATATATGCGTTAAAATGTAATATCGGAAATTATCGGTATCTGTTTTTTTATTATCGGTATCAGTTTTTTTATTTTTTATTTATTTTATTTTTTTTTAAATTAAATCCACATAAAAAACACAAGATACACTTACAATTAGTGCACCATCCCAAAAAACCTCCCTCCCCCATTTACACTCATTCACACAAAAGGGTTGTTTCCTTTTGTTATTAATATTCTGCTTCCTACATTATATATCAATATATATCAATACAGTCTGCAAGGGATACAGTCCGTAAGCACACATGATTGTGCGTGCTGCTGCTCCACTAATAGTACTAACCTTTAACACTTCATTTTACAAATTTTCATTCATTACTAGTTTCTATGTAACTGTTTTTATATTGTTGTATTTTCTTTTTTATTCAAGAAAATGTTTTTAATTTATTTATCTTATTTTACTATTTTTTTTAAAAAGGACCTTATCTTCACCATACCTGGTTGTCCAAATTAGGCATAATAATGTGTTAATTCCACGACCGCATATATCGGTTGATATCGGTATCGGTAATTAAAGAGTTGGACAATATCGGAATATCGGATATCGGCAAAAAGCCATTATCGGACATCCCTAGTTGTCAATATTCAGTGTTTTATCCTTCATAGTTAATATTGTAAATCCCACATTCTTTATTTTCATGTACATTCTGGGCGTCTCATTCAGTAAAAAAAACTTTAAATTCCATTCCGATTTTTAAGGCGGTCTGTCATAACGTGTTTAGCATTCAATCAGACATTATTGTGAGGTTTTGTATTAGCGTTCCTAAAAATAGATACACATTTTTTTCTCTAAATGTGGCCCCACCAGTCCAAATAACACTGAATCTGTAAAAATCCTGCAATTTCAAGTGAAATAGTTTGACTTATTTTCGTGTTTAAAATCATCTGTCCCCACCTGTGTTCTGCAGGTGTATGCCTGGTCCTGGGCTGCATGATCTTCCCTGACGGGTGGGATGCAGAGGTGATCCGGGACATGTGCGGGGAGCACACGGGGAAATACTCCCTGGGCGACTGCTCCGTACGCTGGGCCTACATGTTGGCCATCATGGGCATCCTCAACGCTCTGGTCCTGTCCTTAATGGCCTTCGTCCTGGGCAACCGGCAGAACGACTTCTACCTGGACGACCTGCAGACGGACAACAAAGGTGAATGTGACATTGTCATCTCCTCTTCCAAGTACAAAAGTGCGGAGGTAAAAGATGTTTGGTACGACCGACATCCATGAAACTGTGGAAGGTTGGCGCATGTGAGGAAGAATCTGGAAGTAAATCAAGGTCAAATTCAGAAAGGGATTTCTGGTCATGATTTACAAACCCCGTTTCCATATGAGTTGGGAAATGGTGTTAGATGTAAATATAAACGGAATACAATGATTAGCAAATCCTTTTCAAGCCATATTCAGTTGAATATGCTACAAAGACAACATATTTCATGTTCAAACTCATAAACATTTTTTTGTGTGCAAATAATCATTAACTTTATAATTTGATGGCAGCAACACGTGACAAAGAAGTTGGGAAAGGTGGCAATAAATACTGATAAAGTTGAGGAATGCTCATCAAACACTTATTTGGAACATCCCACAGGTGAGCAGGCTAATTGGGAACAGGTGGGTGCCATGATTGGGTATAAAAGTAGATTCCATGAAATGCTCAGTCATTCACAAACAAGGATGGGGCGAGGGTCACCACTTTGTAAAAACAAATGCCTGAGCAAATTGTTGAACAGTTTAAAAACAACCTTTCTCAAGCAGCTATTGCAAGGAATTTAGGGATTTCACCATCTACGCTCCGTAATATCATCAAAGGGTTCAGAGAATGTGGAGAAATCACTGCACGTAAGCAGCTAAGCCCGTGACCTTCCATCCCTCAGGCTGTACTGCATCAACAAGCCACATCGGTGTGTAAAGGATATCACCACATGGGCTCAGGAACACTTCAGAAACCCACTGTCAGTAACTACAGTTGGTCGCTACATCTGTAAGTGCAAGTTAAAACTCTCCTATACAAGGTGAAAACCGTTTATCAACAACACCCAGAAACGCCGTCTGCTTCGCTGGGCCTGAGTTCATCTAAGATGGACTGATACAAAGTGGAAAAGTGTTCTGTGGTCTGACGAGTCCACATTTCAAATTGTTTTTGGAAACTGAGGACGTCGTGTCCTCCGGACCAAAGAGGAAAAGAACCATCCGGATTGTTCTAGGCGCAAAGTGTAAAAGCCAGCATGTGTGATGGTATGGGGGTGTATTAGTGCCCAAGACATGGGTAACTTACACATCTGTGAAGGCACCATTAATGCTGAAAGGTACATACAGCTTTTGGAGCAACATATGTTGCCATCCAAGCAACGTTACCATGGACGCCCCTGCTTATTTCAGCAAGACAATGCCAAGCCACGTGTTACAACAGCGTGGCTTCATAGTAAAAGAGTGCGGGTACTAGACTGGCCTGCCTGTAGTCCAGACATTGAAAATGTGTGGCACCTAAAATAGCAGAAGGGAGACCCCCGGACTGTTGAACAACTTAAGCTGTACATCAAGCAAGAATGGGAAAGAATTCCACTTCAAAAATGTGTCTCCTCACTTCCCAAACCTTTACTGAGTGTTGTTAAAAGGAAAGGCCATGTAACACAGTGGTGAACATGCCCTTTCCCAACTACTTTGGCACGTGTTGCAGCCATGAAATTCTAAGTTAATTATTATTTGCGGAACAAAAAAAAAAAGTTTATGAGTTTGAACATGAAATATGTTGTCTTTGTAGCATATTCAACTGAATATGGCTTGAAAAGGATTTGCAAATCATTGTATTCCGTTTATATTTACATCTAACACCATTTCCCAACTCATATGGAAACGGGGTTTGTACACAAAATCAATAATTTTGTTTTCACTGCACATCCAAATACATTTTTTTAGCACGTTTGTAAAAGCACACAATTTGCCGTCGCTGCCTTGAACAGGCACAATGGAAACAACGACCACACTCCGGTGTTTGCCGTTTGAGTTTGGGCGCTGCACTGAAAAGCCGGAGAGAGGCTCCCTCCCTCCTTGCCTCTTTTTGCACGACGTTGCGTCAGGATGCTTGAATCTCTCTGATTAAGCCTTGCGGGAAGCACACCGGGTGCAGGGAAGGAACGAAAGAGGAACAGGACGGAGCTGATCAGCTGTGGAGCAGACAAACAAGACATAAGAGGTACAGTAGTGGAGCGACCATACAGCAGCAGATCGTGAGCTAGGTGGAGTCAAGCCGAGACAGCCACATAAAGAGAATAGTGACATAAGACGTCTCACTTCTCCCATCTCTGATGGTTTCCATGGTAACTGGAGATATTCCACAGCGTGGGCGTGTCCTTGTGTTTTTATCTGATTAACCCCACTGACGGTTTCTTGTTTGAATGCATCTATTGCTTCATCAGCTGTGCCAACTTCCGGTTTTTTTTTGTTTTTGTTTTTTTACATTGATAGAAATTGGCCTGTAGCTTAGTGGCGACGAGGAACACGGAACTCTGTGAAGAAAAAGAGCACTGAAAGAGGACATAAGCTGACACATGCAGCCAGTGAATGTCCTCACTCAGCCGTAAACAAACACTCGGATGCTTCAACTCAGACTTACATAAGCATAAGAATGTTTTGCACAAATATGCACTTTTTTTATTTTTTATTTTTTTAACCAACACTGGTGTGTGTCGTTTGTGTCTTTGCAGATTTTGCTGTGTCGAGGGTAAGTAAGATTTTTTTATTAATTTTTTTTTGTTTTGTCAGTTGTTGTGCAATGTCATGCTCCCGTGTGTAAACCTATACAATAAATGGCAGGGTTTTTGTTTTTTTTCCTCAAAAATGTAAATAAAGAGTAAAGCTGTTTTTTTATGCATCACAGTTAAAAAACTGTATTTTCCGGACGACGAGGCGCAATTAAAATCCTTTAATTTCCTCAAAACTCAACAGTGCGCCTTATAACCCGGTGCGACTAATGTACAGAAGAATTCTGGTTGTGCTTACTGATAGAGATGTCCTTTAAATGCTTTAAAATGTAATATCGGAAATTATCGGTATCATTTTTTTTATTATCTGTATGTTTTTTTTTGGTTTTTTTTATTAAATCCACATAAAAAACACAAGATACACTTACAATTAGTGCACCAAGCCAAAAAACCTCCCTCCCCCATTCACACTCATTCACACAAAAGGGTTGTTTCTTTCTGTTATTAATATTCTGCTTCCTACATGATATATCAATATATATCAATACAGTCTGCAAGGGATACAGTCCGTAAGCACACATGATTGTGCGTGCTGCTGCTCCACTAATAGTACTAACCTTTAACACTTAATTTGACTCATTTTCATTCATTACTAGTTTCTATGTAACTGTTTTTATATTGTTTTACTTTCTTTTTTATTCAAGAAAATGTTTTGAATTTATTTATCTTATTTAATTTTATAATTTTTTAAAAAAAGGACCTTATCTTCACCACACCTGGTTGTCCAAATTAGGCATACTAATGTGTTAATTCCACCACTGTATATATCGGTATCGGTTGATATCGGTATCGGTAATTAAAGAGTTGGACAATATCGGAATATCAGATATCGGCAAAAACCCATTATCGGATTTCCCTAATCAATGTATATCAATACAGTCTGCAAGGGATACAGTCCGTAAGCACACATGATTGTGCGTGCTGCTGCTCCACTAATAGTACTAACCTTTAACAGTTAATTTTACTCATTTTCATTCATTACTAGTTTCTATGTAACTGTTTTTATATTGTTGTACTTTCTTTTTTATTTAAGAAAATGTAATTTATTTATCTTATTTTATTATATGAATTTTTTAAAAAAGGACCTTATCTTCACCATACCTGGTTGTCCAAATTAGGCATAATAATGTGTTAATTCCACGACTGTATACATCAGTATCGGTTGATATCGGTATCGGTTGATATTGTATCGGTAATTAAAGAGTTGGACCATATCGGAATATCGGCAAAAAGCCATTATCGAACATCCCTAGTAATAACTAGAGATGTCCGATCATATCGGCCTGCCGATATTATCGGCCGATAAATTCGTTAAAGTGTAATATCGGAAATGATCGGTATCGGTTTTTTCATTATCGGTATCGTTTTTATTTTTTTTATTTTTTATTAAATCCACATAAAAAAACACAAGCTACACTTACAATTAGTGCACCAACCCAAAAAACCTCCCTCCCCCATTTACACTCATTCACACAAAAGTGTTGTTTCTTTCTGTTATTAATATTCTGCTTCCTACATTATATATCAATATATATCAATACAGTCTGCAAGGGATACAGTCCGTAAGCACACATGATTGTGCGTGCTGCTGCTCCACTAATAGTACTAACCTTTAACAGTTACTTTTACTCATTTTTATTCATTACTAGTTTCTATGTAACTGTTTTTATATTGTTTTACTTTCTTTTTTATTCATGAAAATGTTTTTAATTTATTTATCTTATTTAATTTAATTAATTTAAAAAATTAATTAATTAAATTAGGCATAATAATGTGTTAATTCCACCACTGTATATATCGGTATCGGTTGATATCGGTATCGGTTGATATCGGTAACTGTAATTAAAGAGTTGGACAATATCGGAATATCGGATATCGGCAAAAAAACATTATCGGACATCCCTAGTAATAACTAGAGATGCCGATAAATGCGTTAAAATGTAATATCGGAAATGATCGGTATCATTTTTTTCAGTATCGGAATCGTTTTTATTTTTTTTATTATGTCTATGCTATCTATGCTATGCGCATGTGCAGAGGCTTCTTTTTTTATTTTAATTGTATTTGTTTTATTTTTGTATAAACCTTTATAAACTGCAACATTTACAAACAGCTGAGAAACAATCATCAAAATAAGTATGGTGCCAGTATGCTGGGTTTTTTCAATAAAATACTGGAAAGGATATAAATTTAGTTTGTCTCTTTTATCCGATTATTAATCGATGAATTGAAGTAATAATCGACAGATTAATCAATTATCAAATTAATCGTTAGTTGCAGCCCTAATCCTCCACTGTTGCCATTTCTAATATAAAGTAGTGTAAAGTTCTTACTTATATCCGTCAGTAAACTCGCCATGAAAGCGCTAAAACATACCGGTGTAGTGAGTTTAATTATTCACCCAAGGAACTTTAGTTATTAGAGAGTTCCGGTCGGACGTTTTTTTCACGGGACACATTTCGGGCGTTGTTGTTGCACTAGTGAGCCACGGATGAGGAGACGCTGCTCCGTTATTGATTAAGGTAAAGTCTGAATGTCATTAAAACAGTTAGCGCCATCCTTTGACACTTCTTCCACTCCCGTCCTTGCACGCTACACCGCTACAACAAAGATGACGGGGAGAAGACGCCGTCGAAGGTGAGCCACGTGAATAAGACCCGCCCACAAAACGGCGCATCCTGAAGCGATTCTCAGAAAGCGGCTTGAAGATGATGTGTAAAACATCATCTATGCAACATTTTGACCGAAGAACCAGCATTACATGTTATGTAGACCACTAGGAAGTCTTTTACATTTAGAACAAAATAATAATAATATGACTCCTTTAATGCGCCCTATAATCCGGTGCGCCTTTTGTATGAAAATAAACCTGACTAGACCCTGTGTGCTTTATCTCACACACATTCTCCTTCCTGGCTTTCTCTACAGGCCTAAACTTCACGACATTATTAATAATGATATCTGTGCGTGAGTGCATGGATAACAACTGTCTTCATTGGGTTTCCTTCCTTGTAGCAGAATGAAGGCCAATTCTTAAGGTGTTTTTTTTTGTTCTGCCAAAAAGTAGGGACAATATTTCCCTAACAACTTTATGTTGGATTTCGGTACTCTGTCAATTACAGTAGATTTACAAAATTAACACAGCCATGCAATAAATCATACAATCCTCAATAATATGACAATAATACTCACCATTATAATATATTAAAAACGTAATAATGTGAAAGCATTGTTTTTAAATTAAAATGTATATATATATATATTATTTTAAAAAGAAATACAGTTATTAATATTATTTTTTAAAGGCCTACTGAAAGCCACTACTAGCGACCACGCAGTCTGATAGTTTATATATCAATGATGAAATCTTAACATTGCAACACATGCCAATACGGCCGGGTTAACTTATAAAGTGACATTTTACATTTCCCGGGAAATATCCGGCTGAAACGTCGCGGTATGATGACGTATGCGCGTGACGAAGTCAGAGTAACGGAAGTTATGGTACCCCGTAGAATCCTATACAAAAAGCTCTGTTTTCATTTCATAATTCCACAGTATTCTGGACATCTTTTGCAATTTGTTTAATGAACAATGAAGGCTGCAAAGAAGACAGCTGTAGGTGGGATCGGTGTATTAGCAGCGGACTACAGCAACACAACCAGAAGGACTTTGTTGGAGCGCTAGCCGCGCTAGCCACGCTAGCCGCGCTAGCTGCCGACCTCACCTTGACTTCCTACGTCTCCGGGCCGCCAAACGCATCGGGTGAAGTCCTTCGTCCTTCTGCCGATCGCTGGAACGCAGGTGAGCACGGGTGTTGATGAGTAGATGAGGGCTGGCTGGCGTAGGTGGAGAGCTAATGTTTTTAGCATAGCTCTGTGAGGTCCCGTTGCTAAGTTGCTAAGTTAGCTTCAATGTCGTCGTTAGCACAGCATTGTTAACCTTCGCCAGCCTGGAAAGCATTAACCGTGTATTTACATGTCCACGGTTTAATAGTATTGTTGATTTTCTATCTATCCTTCCAGTCAGGGGTTTATTTATTTTGTTTCTATATGCAGTTAAAGCACGATGCTATCACGTTAGCTCGTAGCTAAAGCATTTCGCCGATGTATTGTCGTGGAGATAAAAGGCACTGAATGTCCATTTGGCGTTCTGGACTCTCATTTTCAAGAGGATATAGTATCCCAGGTGGTTTAAAATACAAATCCGTGATCCACAATAGAAAAAGGAGAGAGTGTGGAATCCAATGAGCCAGCTTGTACCTAAGTTACGGTCAGAGCGAAAAAAAGATACGTCCTGCACTGCCTCTCAAGTCCTTCACTGTAACGTTCCTCATCTACGAATCTTTCATCCTCGCTCAAATTAATGGGGTAATCATCACTTTCTCGGTCCGAATCTCTCTCGCTGCATTGTAAACAACGGGGAATTGTGAGGAATACTAGCTCCTGTGACGTCACGCTACTTCCGCTACAGGCAAGGCTTTTTTTTATCAGCGAGCAAAAGTTGCCAACTTTATCGTCGATTTTCTCTACTAAATCCTTTCAGCAAAAATATGGCAATATCGCGAAATGATCAAGTATGACACATAGAATGGATCTGCTATTCCCGTTTAAATAAAAAAAAAATCATTTCAGTAGGCCTTTAATCATGAATATAATTTTCATCATTAAAATAATGAAAAATATATATATATCAACAGGAGAGCGAACACTTGCTCAGGTGTAAGTATAAACAGTACAGGCCAAACCTTTGGATACACCTTCTCATTCGATGCATTTTCTTTATTTTCATGACTATTTACATTGTAGATTGTCACTGAAGGCATCACAACTATGAATGAACACATGTGGAGTTTAGGGCTGCAACAACTAATCGATTAAATTCGATTATATAAATAGTTGGCGATTCATTTAGTCATCAATTCGTTGGATCTATGCTATGCGCATGCGCAGAGGCAATTTTTTTTATTTTTTTTATTTTTTCATTTATTTATTTTTATAAACCTTTATTTATAAACAGCAACATGTACAAACAGCTGAGAAACAATAATCTAAATAAGTATGGTGCCAGTATGCTGTTTTTTTTTCAGTAAAATACTGGAAAGGATAGAAATGTAGTTTGTCTCTTTTATCCGATTATTAATCGATCAATCGAAGTAATAATCAACAGATTAATCGATTATCAAATTAATCGTTAGTTGCAGCCCTAGTGGAGTTATAGACTTAACAAAAAAAGGTGAAATAACTGAAAACATTTTTATGTTCTAGTTTCTTCAAAATAGCCACCCTTTGCTCCGATTATTTTTTCGCACACGCTTGGCATTCTCTCCATGAACTTCAGGAGGTAGTCACCTGAAACGGTTTTCACTTCACAGGTGTGCTTGAAGCTCATCGAGAGAATGTGAATTAGTGAATTATATTTTATATAGCGCTTTTCTCTAGTGACTCAAAGCGCTTTACATAGTGAAACCCAATATCTAAGTTACATTTTCTTAAAGCAGTGTGGCTGGCACTGGGAGCAGGTGGGTAAAGTGTCTTGCCCAAGGACACAACGGCAGTGACAGGGATGGCAGAAGCGGGGATCGAACCTGGAACCCTCAAGTTGCTGGCACGGCCACTCTACCAACCGAGCTGTACCGCCCCAAGAGTGTGCAAAGCAGTAACCAGAGCAAAGGGTGGCTATTTTGAAGAGACTAAAATATAATAATAATAATTAAAGCTGCAAGCAGCGATGGACGGGACCGACTTTGAGGGCTCATAAAATCCAAACCGGAGCAGTAATTAAAACTCTTGCATCAACTTTTAATCAGAAGGGTTCAATCTCTCTCCTGTTTTTACTCCACTTTTGTTTTGAAGGGGGAATTGCAAACTTCCTGTTGATTTTTGCTGGGGGTTGTCAGTGTATGAAATCTAGGTCGAAGTGAAACCTACATAGAGGTTTTTGTTTCATGTCTCTACGACATTCCTACTGGGAGTTAGAGGCAGTTTTGTCTGTGTTTTCTTCCTAGGGGGCGCTAGAGCGCAATTTTGAGTTTTGGGGTTTGGTTTTTTTGATTAGATCGCAATTTTCGCCAGTCCTGATGTGTGTGTCCAATTTGGTGAGTTTTGAAGCATGTTAAAGGGGGTCAAATTACAGCTCAAAGAGGCGGCGGTATAATAATAAAACGTTAGAAATACAATAGGGTCCTCTGTCCCAAAGGGACATCGGTCCCTAATAATACTTTTTATTTGGTATAGCGCTTTTCAGAGTACTCAAAGACGCTTTACAGGATAAAGAGTTAAAATACGGAACAGTTCAAAGTAATAATATAAAATACAGGAAATATAAAAGCAGTACATAGTAAAATACACAATAATACTGGACATTTACAAGACACAGAACACTAATCACTGCGTAAAAGCAGATCTGAAGACATGTTTTTAGTTATTTCACCTTTTTTTGTGAAGTTCATGATGTGATGTGACAATCTACAACGTAAATAGTCATGCAAATAAAGAAAACGCATTGAATGAGGAGAAGGTGTGTCCAAACGTTTGGCCTGTACTGTAGTAAAGACAATTAAACAACTCTATTGCATCAAATTCCCCCCTGAACACGTTCTCAAAATACAGTGTATTACTTTTCATAAGAAATATAAATCCCCATGAGCGCGTGCAGGTTGTTCTGTGATATACAAATGTGTCGTTCTTCCCCTCGGTGCACAGTGCCAATTGAAATGGTGCAAAAAGAACTTCCAAGGTGTTTGAAATGGGGTTTAGTATTTGACAAACAAAACATAATGAGGCAGTTTCAATTAATGGCAAATGAAGCAGACAGAAGGTGTGAGTTGTGTTCTTTGGTATGGTCTTTCATTAGAAGGCTCCGGAGGCGTCCAAAGAGGAACACATGCGGGGAAGCTAATATATTTGGCCGGAAATACGACGACAAAGAACAGCAAATGTTCAGCCAAAAAGCGACTTGCTCTGACTAAAAGGGAATGTACTAACCCACTCAGGAAAGGCCCACATTCGGGATTACGAGGGACTGTGATGCTAATGTTGATAGAAAATAATCCACTGCCGCACCTTGAAACTGGTTTGGATTGAGTTGAGTTAAGTTGAGTTGAGTTGAGTTTGAGTTTATTTGGAACATCACAATTTCCAGTTTGTCTTTTCAACATGTTGGAAAAGGAGTAGGAAGAAGCAGAGCTTATTTAATCCTACCCCTTTTCTTGTACATAACAGTTGCTAAAACGTTTGTTCACTTCCTGTTCTCAATGTATTCACAATACACTCCAAAAGTAATCACAATAAAAAATAAATAAATAAATAATAATTGGTGAAGTAAGTCATATTTCATATGATGAGATATGTAAGATTATTTTGAGAGTGAAAGAATGGATTAATTAAATAAATGCAGAATGTTTATCATGGTTCTTCTTCTTTGTACTTTGTAAACACTTTAAGTGTGAAGAGTTTCTTGAGGTGGATCATATTAGTACATTGTTTATTAATCCATTCCATCATTGAATTCCACATACTGATATACTGAAGGTCTTAAGTGTTGTACGTGCGTACAAATGTTTCAAATTACATTTTTCTCTGAGATTATATTTCTCCTCTTTTTTTTGAGAAGAATTGTTGTACATTCTTGGCTAGCAGGTTATAGTTTGCTTTGTGCATCATTTTAGCTGTTTGCACATTCACTATGTGGTGGAATTTCAGTATTTTTGATTCAATAAATAAAGGATTTGTATGTTGTCTATATCCAACATGATGTATTATTATAACTGATCTTTTTGTAACACCGTTAATGAATGAAGTGTACTTTTGTACTTATTTCCCCATATGTAACTCAGATATGTAACACTAGTGAGCAGTAGAGAATATGAAGTGATTTTTGGTCTAGAACATGGGTCCGCATTGGGTTAAAACAATTTGGCCGGGGGCCGGGCTGTATATATACACTACCGTTCAAAAGTTTGGGGTCACCCAAACAATTTAGTGGAATAGCCTTCATTTCTAAGAACAAGAATAGACTGTCGAGTTTCAGGTGAAAGTTCTCTTTTTCTGGCCATTTTGAGCGTTTAATTGAGCCCACAAATGTGATGCTCCAGAAACTCAACAAGCTCAAAGAAAGGTCAGTTTTGTAGCTTCTGTAACGAGCTAAAGTGTTTTCAGATGTGTGAACATGATTGCACAAGGGTTTTCTAATCATCAATTAGCCTTCTGAGCCAATGAGCAAACACATTGTACCATTAGAACACTGGAGTGATAGTTGCTGGAAATGGGCCTCTATACACCTATGTAGATATTGCACCAAAAAGCAGACATTTGCAGCTAGAATAGTCATTTAGCACATTAGCAATGTATAGAGTGTATTTCTTTCAAGTTAAGACTAGTTTAAAGTTATCTTCATTGAAAAGTACCATGAACCATGGATTCGGACTTGGAGGTGCTGATTCTCATCCCAGTCGCTTCACACTCAGCTGCGAACCGATCCAGCGAGAGCTGAAGATCCTGGCCAGATGAAGTGTAAAATAAAAAATGTACTCACATTCACGTCTTGCCCGAGCCAACTTTCCGTTGCATTCTGGGAAAACAAATCCCAAGGACCAAGTCCTGACATTGTGTGTTCTCTCCTGAACAAAACACCGTTGTATCGTCCGCAAATAATACTAACTTTAAATATTTTGTAACTTTACAAATGTCATTTATATAGATATTGAATAATTTAGGTCCTAGTATTGATCGCTGTTAGGATTGAAAGTTAATAAAGGTTTTATGTGACCCTGGAACTATTTCCAATATTTTCAACGGTAAAATACAAACAAATCATGTTTAAAGGCCTACTGAAATGAAATGTTCTTATTTAAACGGGTATAGCAGATCCATTCTATGTGTCATACTTGATCATTTCGTGATATTGCCATATTTTTGCTGAAAGGATTTAGTAGAGAACATCGACGATAAAGTTCGCAACTTTTGGTCGCTGATAAAAAAAGCCTTGCCTGTAACGGAAGTAGCGTGACGTCACAGGTTGTGGAGCTCCTCACATCTGCACGTTGTTTACAATCATGGCCACCAGCGGCGAGAGCGATTCAGACTGAGAAAGCGACGATTACCCCATTAATTTGAGCGAGGATGAAAGATTCGTGGATGAGGAAAGTGAGAGTGAAGGATTAGAGGGCAATGGAGGCGATTCAGATAGGGAAGATGCTGTGAGAGGCGGGTGGGACCTGATATTCAGCTGGGAATGACTACAACAGTAAATAAACACAAGACATATATATACTCTATTAGCCACAACACAACCAGGCTTATATTTAATATGCCACAAATTAATCCCGCATAACAAACACCTCCCCCCTCCCGTCCATATAACCCACCAATACAACTCAAACACCCGCACAACACACTCAATCCCACAGCCCAAAGTACCGTTCACTTCCGCAAAGTTCATACAGCACATATATTTCCCCAAAGTTACGTACGTGACATGCACATAGCGGCACGCATGTACGGGCAAGCGATCAAATGTTTGAAAGCCAAAGCTGCGTACTCACGGTAGCGCGTATCCAACTCAAAGTCCTCCTGGTTGTGTTGCTGCAGCCGGCCGCTAATACACCGCTTCCCACCTACAGCTTTCTTCTTTGTTGTCTTCATTGTTCAGTAAACAAATTGCAAAAGATTCACCAACACAGATGTCCAGAATACTGTGGAATTTTGCGATGAAAACAAACGACTTAGTAGCTGGCCACAATGCTGTCCCAACATGTCCGCTACAATCCGTGACGTCACACGCAAACGTCATCATACCGAGACGTTTTCGGCAGAATATTTTGCGGGAAATTTAAAATGTCACTTTATAAGTTAACCCGGCCGTATTGGCATGTGTTGCAATGTTAAGATTTCATCATTGATATATAAACTATCAGACTGCGTGGTCGCTAGTAGTGGCTTTCAGTAGGCCTTTAATCGCGGACGTCAAACTGTGTTTTACCTGAAATGAGGTGAATTAAGTCTGTTTTGTTTTCTCAGATTGAGGTCCGGGACAGAAGAGAGCCGAGGTATGGAGTCCAACGCCTTCACTGAGGATCGCACTGGACATCTTCACCTCTCCCTCTCCTCCTTCTCTCTTTCTCTTCCTCTCTCCAATTGATCAGGATATCACCCACATGTCAATACAGAAGCCAAATGTACAGGATTCTGTGAAATAAACAAAGCAAACAACACTGGGATAAACTATATTTGGAGGGAGAGGCGGAGAAGAAAAACCTTGTACAGTGCATTTAAGACTTGACTTTCTCAACAAATACCTTTACGCCGTGGGGAGAAACAACATATTTGCATTCTTGGCTTTGCGCGGGGGAACTTGTTGGATTTTTGGGGTTTTTTTCACCATTTTTTAAATTTTTTTTATAAAGAAATCATTGAGAGTCCCTGTTGGGGTTAAAAGTGGCAATACGGCCGCCAGAGGATACAAAAAACAACAACAGTACCCCAGCATAGCAGCTTTACTAACATCTCTGGGAGATTCTCTACTGTACATAACCATGTAAATAACATTACCGCTGAGCGATATAGGGAGAAAATTACCAGAAAAAAAAAAAGGTCACTCTTTTGTGTTCACGTCACTCCTCGCAGTTGACTTAGGAAAACCAGAAAAACACGATCGATCTGGCTTTCATTGGTCAGGTGATTCTGCAGCCTGCGTTGTCATCGGGGAGGCGAAAAAAGTGCTGCAGATGTCATTTTGGACGCCTCATTGGACAAGCAACTGTGCCTGCAGGTATCATTAATTAACGCCCGGAAAGGAAAAACAAAGGAGTCGGCGTCAGCATACTGTACAAATAATGTACCTGCTGTAGGGAACTCTAAGAGCGATGCTGGATTTAATGTCGATAAAAAACACTCTTAAACCTATATTTCATACACTGGCAACCCCCAGCAAAAACCAACAGGAAGTTTGCAATTCCCCCTTCAAAACAAAAGTTGTGTAAAAACAGTCACCTTTTTTCAAACATTATCTCCTCTGAGCGCGTTTGTTGTGTCGGCTTCAAATTAGCACTGGAGAGAGATTGAACCCTTCTGATTAAATGTCGATGAAAGAGTTTTAATTACTGCTCCGGTTTGGATTTTATGAGCCCTAAAATTCGGTCCCGTCCATCGCTGCTTGCAGCTTTAATATTATTTTATTTTTCCATATTTACTGTACTAAACTAAATGGTAAGAACAGTGAAAGGGATATTGCCAAATCAGTGCATTTCACAATACACTTATAATTAGGGGTGTAACGGTACGTGTGTTTCAGGGGTGTCCAAACTTTTTCCACTGAGGACCGCATTCTGAAAAATCAAAGCAAACGGGGGCCATTTTGATATTTTTTATTTTAAAAACCAATACAATATATGTATAAAAAATATACATTAAGGCCTCCACTCAGGCTTGATCCCGGGGACCCCAAAGGGTTTTGGTCAAAAAAATATTAAAAATGCGACATTATTCAGTATTATTATTTGTATTATTATTCAAGTTTTAAATCTCCAGATCAACATTAGGTCTATCTGTCAATATAACGGCTTTAAAGATTTAAGTTGTATGCTCTTGTTGTCAAAGAAAACCCTGTTTTTTTATGGAAAAAATACAAAAATATGCAATATTTTCACACAATAAAATTTTCGAGTGGAATATTTGAGATTATATAATAATTGGAGCCTTAAAAAGGTCAATAACTCATAACAACATTGATTTTAATTCATTATTATTTTTTGAGCAATGACACTTGAAAACAAATCACACTAAATCACACAAATAATTATAGTGTTAAAAAATCAATTGTATTATTTTTTTTTTACTGTTTACTTTTAACACAATAATCTCGAGATCAACTTCAGATCCATCCGTCAATTATACGTTTTATTGTTGTTTATGTTTGTCGTTTGTTCATTTTAGGCCCTTCTTTATAAAAAAACAGCTCAGTTTTTTATATGGCAAACACAAAATATGCAACATTTTCCCCCCAAAATACCTCAAATGTGACGTAATTGGAGCCTTGAATAGGTCAATAATTCATAATGACATTGAAGAAAGAAACAGCCTGCATGGCAGCTTTGTGTTATTACTTATCATGTTTTTAATTGTTTTCAATCGTATTTTTAAAATGTGCCGTGGGGCCGTTAAAAAATGACCTGCGGGCCACAAATGGCCCCCGGGCCGCACTTTGGACACCCCTGGTGTATTTGTATTGAACCGTGTCGGTACGGGGGTTCCGGTTCGGTTCGGAGGTGTACCGAACGAGTTTCCACACGGACATATGAAGTAGCGTAACGCATGTTGTGTAAACAATGCACACCGAGGCACAACACACGGCATGCTAGCAGCTAACGGGCTAGGATAGACTGACCATACGTCCTCTTTTCACCGGACATGTCCACTTTTGTGGAGCTGGCGAAAATTGCGATCTAGCGCCCCCTTGGAAGAAAACACAGACAAAACTGCCTGTAACTCCCAGTAGGAATGTCGTAGAGACATGAAACAAAAACCTCTATGTAGGTCTCACTTAGACCTATATTTCATACACTGACAACCCCCAGCAAAAATCAACAGGAAGTTTGCAATTCCCCCTTCAAAACAAAAGTTGTGTAAAAACAGTCACCTTTTTTCAAACATTATCTCCTCTGAGCGCGTTTGTCGTGTCGGCTTCAAACTAGCACAGGAGAGGGATTGAACCCTTCTGATTAAAAGTTGATGAAAGAGTTTTAATTAGTGCTCCGGTTTGGATTTTATGAGCCCTCAAAGTCGGTCCCGTCCATCGCTGCTTGCAGCTTTCATTTTCTTTCAAACTGTCATTGCTCAAAACATAATATTGAATCAAAATCAATGTTATTATGAATTATTGACCTATCCAGGGTTTCGATTACTTCACATGAAATATTCCACTAAGAAAAATATTTTTGGTAAATAAAAAAATAACCGAAAAATTGATATTTTGTTGTTTTCTTACTGTACCGAAAATGAACCGAACCATGACCTTTAAACAGAGGTACGTACCGAACCGACATTTTTGTGCACCGTTACACCCCTACTTATAATACATTTGTCTTGCTAGCAATATGGGTTATAGCTATTTAAAAAGCAGCAGCGCTTTGCCAAAAAGTGAGTCGACAATTACGGTTGAAAGCAGTTCTAAGTAATGTTCGATTTTCAAAATGCATTAATTAATCTATTTTTTTTTTTAAACCTTGTTAAAGATGCACAAACTGTAAAGATTAATTTTGGCAACCAGAAAAGGCCAATTAGGATCAGGAGTAAGAAATGCCTAAGAATCATTTTAACAGGTTAATAATGACGATGTAACCCTTTATATAAAAAAAAAGTAACTAATTTGTAATCCGGGAAACTAGTGATGGGTGAATGACGCCTCAGTGAGTGTATGGCACACTCACTAGCTCTATGGACACTGCACTAATACTGTTAGCGTTTCATAATGGTCACCCGCCATGCGCTGGTATTTAAAAAAAGTCACTGCAAATCAAATTAATTGTTAGAAAATACAATTTGAGTGACAGAGTGTCACTCCTTGTGTTTCATAAGGCACAGACGCTTCAGTATCGTTCCACCCATTCACTACTAGTAAATACAGTGGTACCTCTTACGCTTATGACTTTTTTGGTATACAAACTGTCTCCCAAAACGCTTTACAAACCCCGTTTCCATATGAGTTGGGAAATGGTGTTAGATGTAAATATAAATAGAATACAATGATTTGCAAATCCTTTTCAAGCCATATTCAGTTGAATATGCTACAAAGACAACATATTTCATGTTCAAACTCATAAACTTTATTTTTTTTTGTGCAAATAATAATTAACTTAGAATTTCATGGCTGCAACACGTGACAAAGTAGTTGGGAAAGGGCATGTTCACCACTGTGTTACATGGCCTCTCCTTTTAACAACACTCAGTAAAGTTTTGGGAAGTGAGGAGACACATTTTTGAAGTGGAATTCTTTCCCATTCTTGCTTGATGTACAGCTTAAGTTGTTCAACAGTCCGGGGGTCTCCCTTCTCATATTTTAGCTGCCACACATTTTCAATGTCTGGACTACAGGCAGGCCAGTCTAGTACCCGCACTTTTTTACTATGAAGCCACGTTGATGTAACACGTGGCTTGGCATTGTCTTGCTGAAATAAGCAGGGGCGTCCATGGTAACGTTGCTTGGATGGCAACATATGTTGCTCCAAAAGCTGTATGTACCTTTCAGCATTAATGGTGCCTTCACAGATGTGTAAGTTACCCATGTCTTGGCCACTAATACACCCCCATACCATCACACATGCTGCCTTTTACACTTTGCGCCTAGAACAATCCGGATGGTTCTTTTCCTCTTTGGTCCGGAGGACACGACGTCCACAGTTTAGAAAAACAATTTGAAATGTGGACTCGTCAGACCACAGAACACTTTTCCACTTTGTATCAGTCCATCTTAGATGAGCTCAGGCCCAGCGAAGCCGACGGCGTTTCTGGGTGTTGTTGATAAACGGTTTTCGCCTTGCATAGGAGAGTTTTAACTTGCACTTACAGATGTAGCGACCAACTGTAGTTACTGACAGTGGGTTTCTGAAGTGTTCCATGTGGTGATATCCTTTACACACTGATGTGGCTTGTTGATGCAGTACAGCCTGAGGGATGGAAGGTCACGGGCTTAGCTGCTTACGTGCAGTGATTTCTCCAGATCCTCTGAACCCTTTGATGATATTACGGAGCGTAGATGGTGAAATCCCTAAATTCCTTGCAATAGCTGCTTGAGAAAGGTTGTTCTTAAACTGTTCAACAATTTGCTCAGGCATTTGTTGACAAAGTGGTGACCCTCGCCCCATCCTTGTTTGTGAATGACTGAGCATTTCATGGAATCTACTTTTATACCCAATCATGGCACCCACATGTTCCCAATTAGTCTGCACACCTGTGGGATGTTCCAAATAAGTGTTTGATGAGCATTCCTCAACTTTATCAGTATTTATTGCCACCTTTCCCAACTTCTTTGTCACGTGTTGCTGCCATCAAATTATAAAGTTAAAAAATGTTTATGAGTTTGAACATGAAATATGTTGTCTTTGTAGCATATTCAACTGAATATGGCTTGAAAAGGATTTGCAAATCATTGTATTCCGTTTATATTTACATCTAACACCATTTCCCAACTCATATGGAAACAGGGTTTGTAAATGCTAAATAGACTGCTGGTATTGCACTTTTGTACCTTCTAGGTACTCAAAGCGCTCTACCTACTGATGACGCAGCATCAGGAGCAGCTGAGGGGTTGGGTACCTGGCTCAAGGACACTTCAACATGGTAACATGGCGACTGAGGATCGAACCCGCAACCACCTCTCTCACCTGAGCCAAGGTGCCGTAGGCTACAAGCAAGAACTCGGGCTACAACTCTGCTCGCTAGCATTGGCTCCCAGCTAGAGATCGACATAACTTTGTTTTCCAAGCATGGGAAAGAAGAAAGTGAGTGAGAAGAAGTGAATGATGTTGTTTGAGTTGAAGAAGCACCGATTAAATTGATTGAAATGATGTCAATGCGGGCGCTGTTTCGCAATTCGGACTTTCCCAGGTACGAGCTGCTTTACAGGACAAATTAAAGTCATATTCAGAGGCACCACTGCAAATATTAAAAGGTATGCGACAAAGAGTTACATCATTAGTGATCAATAACGCCTTTATAATGGTATCTCTACTGTATTGTAAAATGCTTCATTCAGGCTACATACAAAAGGAGCATACAACATCATTCATAGCCCATATAAATGATCAAATATATTCATGTGTGGATAAACAGCATTGCTAAATGTTTACAAATGTATTTCCAAGCCTTTATGAACTGTACTAATATTGTAAAAGGGTTCATTTACACAATATTTAACCCTGATTTTGGCCTTGTGTACAAAAAGTAAAGCATAGATACAAGTAGGTAACTTCACGGACAATTATAGACTCTTAATCTACACCTGCAGGCACTTGTTTACATTCAAATACCAATGCTACAATGTTGTACTGTCAACCAGATTAGGAAAAGTTCAGATATCGGACTGGTTTGGTACAGTAACTAGAACAGTGGTTCTTAACCTGGGTTCGATCGAACCCTACAGGGGTCAAAACACACCCGACTCATCGTGTAAATACAAACTTCTCCCTATTGGCGTATTACGGATACGGCAACAGCTGACTGATTTGCAGGTGTGTAGTTTGTTGTGAGTTTATGCACTGTGTTGCTTTTGTTCTTTGAACAAGGTGATGTTCATGCACGCTTCATTTTGTACACCTTTAAAAAAAACATGGTAACACTTTAGTATGGGGAACATATTCACCATTAATTAGTTGCTGATTAACATGTAAATTAGTAACATATTGGCTCTTAACTACTCATTATTAAGTACTTATTAATGCCTTATTCGGCATGGCCTTATTATAACCCTAACCCTCTAACCCTAACCCTAACCCAGGCCTGGGCAATTATTTGACTCGGGGGGCCAGATTTAGATTTAAAAAAGTGTGTCTGGTGGCCGGTATATCTATTTTTAGGAACACCAATACAAAACCTCACAATAATGATCGAAAGCTAAAAACGTTATGACAGACCGCCTTAAAAAAACGGAATGGAATTTGAACATTTTTTTACTGAATGAGACACCCAGAATGTACATGAAAATAAAGAATGTGGGATTTACAATATTAACTATGAAGGATAAAACACTGAAAATTGACAACATATTTTATAATCAACCGAAACACAACCAAAATGCAACAAAGAGAAATATGAATGCGAAGGGTAAAAAAAACCCACCTACAATCTGAGATATCTCATAGTGACCAAAGTAACTAATTAGATCAGTGGTCCCCAACCTTTTTGTAGCTGCGGACCGGTCAATGCTTAAAAATGTGTCCCACGGACCGGTGGGGGGTGGGAAGGGGTGTATTTAAAAAAAAAAACGTTTTTTTTTTTTTTTTTTTTTTTTTTTTTTACATAAATAAATACAATCATGTGTGCTTACAGACTGTATCCCTGCAGGCTGCATTGATCTATATTGATATAGAATGTATATATTGTGTTTTTTATGGTGATTTCATAAAAAAAAAAATATATATATATATATATATATATATATTTTTTTTTTAATTCTTGTGCGGCCCGGTACCAATCGGTACGGGCCGCGGCCCGGTGGTTGGGGACCACTGAATTAGATGACCATAATAACTACTATATCATGCAGATTACAAGCATTGAAAGACTTGGTATAGTTGAAGACTTCCGGTCATTAGAAAACATGAGTGCACACCATAATGGCAGCTACACTCTCCATCTTAAACATCTAAAACAATTATTTGGGAATGTCCGGCGGGCCAGATTGAAAAGCTCAACGGACCACATGTGTCCCCCGGGCCTTAATTTGCCCAGGTCTGCTCTAACCCATACTTGCCAACCTTCCCGATTTTTCCGGGGGACTCCCGAATTTCAGTGCCCCTCTCATAAATCTCCCGGGGCAACCATTCTCCCGATTTCCACCCGGGACAACAATATTGGGGGCGTGCCTTAAAGGCACTGTCTTTAGCGTCCTCTACAACCTGTCTTCACGTCCGCTGTTCCTCCGAACAGTCACACAATATTTGCGGCTTTTACACACACTTGAGTGAATGCAAGGCGTGCTTGATCAACAGCCATACGGGTCACACTGAGTGTGACCGTATAAACAACTTGAACGCTGTTACAAACTGTGAACCCACACCAAACAAGAATGACAAACACGTTTCGGGAGAACATCCGCGCAACATAAACACAACAGAACAAATACCCAGAACCCCTTGCAGCACTAACTCTTCCGGGACGCTACAATATACACTACCGTTCAAAAGCTTGGGGTCACCCAAACAATTTTGTGGAATAGCTTTCATTTCTAAGAACAAGAATAGACTGTCGAGTTTCAGACAAAAGTTCTCTTTTTCTGGCCATTTTGAGCGTTTAATTGACCCCACAAATGTGATGCTCCAGAAACTCAATCTGCTCAGTTTTGTAGCTTCTGTAACGAGCTAAAGTGTTTTCAGATGTGTGAACATGATTGCACAAGGGTTTTCTAATCATCAATTAGCCTTCTGAGCCAATGAGCAAACACATTGTACCATTAGAACACTGGAGTGATAGTTGCTGGAAATGGGCCTCTATACACCTATGTAGATATTGCACCAAAAAGCAGACATTTGCAGCTAGAATAGTCATTTAGCACATTAGCAATGTATAGAGTGTATTTCTGTAAAGTTAAGACTAGTTTAAAGTTATCTTCATTGAAAAGTACAGTGCTTTCCTTCAAAAATAAGGACATTTCAATGTGACCCCAAACTTTTGAACGGTAGTGTACACCCCCCGCTACCACCTCAACCCCCATCTCTGGAATTCGGAGGTCTCAAGGTTACTACGACTACTGCAACGTACTTCTCGTCGGGATCCCCAGCAAGAACATCCAGACATACAAAATAGTGCTGCTAGGATCCTGATGAGAGTGCGGAAATATGACCACATCACACAAACTCTCAAATCCCTTCACTGGCTTCCTGTTCCACTCAAAGTCTCCCTACTAACTCACCAGTGCCTCCATGGAAATACCCCCGTCTACCTTAAAGAACTGCTCACCCCCAAATCCTCCACACGACACCTCCGCTCCAAACAGGCTAACCTCCTCCAACCTCCAAGGACAAAGCTACGAACTATGGGAGACCGGGCTTTCTGCTCCGCCGCTCCCAGTCTGTGAAACGCTTCTCCCTGACCACCTGAAGGCACCACAGACTGTGGATGCTTTTAAAAAAGGCTTAAAAACCCATCTTTTTAAAAAAAAGCCTTTTTATAGATTTTCATAGATATGCATGCTGGTTCTAGCTATTGGGCTGTTTCTAGTTTTATATTGTATTTATTTTTATTATCTTTTATTATTATTATTATTATTATTATTACTATTTTTTTTATTTTTTTTATTTTATTTATTTATTTATTTATTTATTTTTTTTACACTGTGGCACTTTGAGGTTGTTTGCTCAATGTAAAGTGTTTTTTACAAATACAATCTATTATTATTATTATTATTAAGGTTGGCAAGTATGCCCTAACCCTAACCAAATAATGTCTTTATTACTTAGAATATGTTCCCCTAGTGTCCAAATAACTCTAAATTGAGTCTTTGTTACTTAGAATATGTTCCCCTAGTGTCCAAATAACTCTAAATTGAGTCTTTATTACTTAGAATATGTTCCCCTAGTGTCCTAATCACTCTAAATTAAGTCTTTGTTACCTTTGTTACCTAGTGTCCAAATAACTCTAAGTTAAGTCTTTATTACTTAGAATATGTTCCCCTAGTGTCCAAATAACTCTAAATTAAGTCTTTGTTACTTACAATATGTTCCCCATACTAAAGTGTTACCAATAACATATAACTTTGTCTTGAATTTGAAGAAAAACAACATTTTATTTTCCACTAAAGAAGGGTTGGGTGAATGCGCGTATGAAACTGGTGAGGTTCGGTACCTCCAACAAGGTTAAGAACCACTGAACTAGAAGATAGATTTAATCCAGTTCAGTCCGTGTCCACACTGTGCGGGTTGAGAAAAAAACACGGTCACAACTTGAATACGAACGGTTTGTGTTGCGTTCACACCACACAGTCGGAGGAATGGAGCGCTAGTCCGACTCTGCAACTACATCCTCTCACTTTGAACAGAGCAGGTAGAGTCGTGAGCAGATAGCTAGATCCACTACTACTACAACTTGGATGCTCGCTAGCTAACTCTCAGGAAGCTGTGTACGCAGCGCCGTGTTCGAGGGGAATTCTCATGCATTTGGGATAGACGACTAAAAAAGGTTTACAAGCTGGGCCTTAAGGCAATATGAACAAAACAAAAAAAGCCCTTATGCTGAATCTAGAGTAGCTGACAAAAAGGAGTACATTGCAGGGATCATGTATGTCTTCTCAATGGAAGTGGCTATACTTTGGAGTAGTCAGTGTGCAGCTTGTATAGAAGCATTCACTTACAAAACCCAAACCAAGTTGTCACGTTTAAATGTAAAAAAAAACAGAATACAATGATTTGCAAATCCTTTTCCACTTATATTCAATTGAATATGCTGCAAAGACAAGATATTTTAATGTTCCAACTGAGAAACTTGGTGTTTTTTTGCAAATAATAATGAACTTAGATTTTCATGGCTGCAACACGTGCCAAAGTAGTTGGGAAAGGGCATGTTCACCACTGTGTTACATGGCCTTTCCTTTTAACAACACTCAGTAAAGGTTTGGGAAGTGAGGAGACACATTTTTGAAGTGGAATTCTTTCCCATTCTTGCTTGATGTACAGCTTAAGTTGTTCAACAGTCCGGGGGTCTCACTTCTGCTATTATAGGTGCCACACATTTTCAATGTCTGGACTACAGGCAGGCCAGTCTAGTACCCGCACTCTTTTACTATGAAGCCACGTTGATGTAACACGTGGCTTGGCATTGTCTTGCTGAAATAAGCAGGGGCGTCCATGGTATGTTGCTCCAAAACCTGTGACTATAAGTCACAGTTTTTTTCATAGTTTGACTTATACTCAGGAGCGACTTATGTGTGAAATGATTAACACATTAGCGTAAAATATCCAATAAATATTATTGATGTCATTCACGTAAGAGACTAGACGTATAAGATTTCATGGGATTTAGCGATTAGGAGTGACAGATTGTTTGGTAAACGTATAGCATGTTCTATATGTTATAGTTATTTGAATGACTCTTACCATAATATGTGAGGTTAACATAGCAGTTGGTTATTTATGCCTCATATAACGTACACTTATTCAGCCTGTTGTTCACTATTCTTTAGACATTTTTAATTGCCTTTCAAATGTCTATTCTTGCTGTTGGCTTTTATCAAATACACTTCCCCCAAAAATGTGACTTATACTCCAGTGCGACTTATATATGTTTTTTCCCTTCTTTATTATGCATTTTCGGCCGGTGCGACTTATACTCCGAAAAATACGGTATGTAACTTTCAGCATGAATGGTGCCTTCACAGATGGGTAAGTTACCCATGCTTTGGGTATTTCTCCAGATTCTCTGAACCTTCTGATGATTATTACGGACCATATTTAGTAAAATCCCTAAATTCCTTGCAATACTTACTTACTTAGGCCTTTAAATTCCCTAAGGAACATAGGCCATTGATGAAACTCCTCTACCCCCTTCGGTCTTGTGCCCTCTGCTCCAGTTGTTGCCATGACGTCCCTTGCGCCTTCATCTCCTGCTCTGTGGTTCTTCTCCAGGTGGCTCTAGGCCCTCCTCTTGCCTTGCGGGTTCCATGTTAGAGCATGTTTCCTGATTGATCGTGTGTGACCAATCCAGTTCCATTTCCTGCTCCTGATTTGTGTTTCTATTGTGTCTTGTCTGGTGAGGTCCCACAGGTTGGCATTGGAGATGGTGTTAGGCCAGTAGATACCAGGAGGCCAGCAGTTGAAGAATGTCTGTATTTTGCTGAGTATGTTGGCAGTGATCTTCCAGCTTTGTGAACTGTAGAGTGAGGTGGATTTGACGTTCCAGTTGAAGATTTGCAGTTTATGGTTTTTTTGCTTTCCAGATTTTATTTAGAAAAATAAACGTGGTTCTTGCTTTTCCAATTCTGGCACTGACATCCTCCTCCGTCCACAGCAATAATTCCTTGCAATCGCTCGTTGAGAAATGTTGTTCTTAAAGACCTACTGAAAGCCACTACTAGCGACCACGCAGTCTGATAGTTTATATATCAATGATGAAATATTAACATTGCAACACATGCCAATACGGCCGGGTTAACTTATAAAGTGACATTTTACATTTCCCGCTAAACTTCCGGTTGAAAACGTCTATGCATGATGACGTATGCGCGTGACGTCAATCCTTCAAACGGAAGTATTGGGACACATTGTATCCAATACAAAAAGCTCTGTTTTCATCTCAAAATTCCACAGTATTCTGGACATCTGTGTTGGTGAATCTTTTGCAATTTGTTTAATGAACAATGAAGACTGCAAAGAAGAAAGCTGTAGGTGGGATCGGTGTATTAGCGGCTGGCTGCAGCAACACAACCAGGAGGACTTTGAGTTGGATAGCAGACGCGCTATCCGACGCTAGCCGCCGACCGCATCGATGATCGGGTGAAGTCCTCCGTCGCGCCGTCGATCGCTGGAACGCAGGTGAGCACGGGTGTTGATGAGCAGATGAGGGCTGGCTGGCGTAGGTGGAGAGCTAATGTTTTTAGCATAGCTCTGACGAGGTCCCGTAGCTAAGTTAGCTTCAATGGCGTCGTTAGCAACAGCATTGTTAGACTTCGACAGGCGGCACAGCATTAACCGTGTAGTTACATGTCCATGGTTTAATAGTATTGTTGATCTTCTGTCTATCCTTCCAGTCAGGGGCTTATTTCTTTTGTTTCTATCTGCATTTAAGCACGATGCTATCACGTTAGCTCCGTAGCTAAAGAGCTTCGCCGATGTATTGTCGTGGAGATAAAAGTCACTGTGAATGTCCATTTGGCGTTCTCGACTCTCATTTTCAAGAGGATATAGTATCCCAGGTGGGTTCAAATACAAATCCGTGATCCACAATAGAAAAAGGAGAGAGTGTGGAATCCAATGAGCCAGCTTGTACCTAAGTTACGGTCAGAGCGAAAAAAGGTACGTCCTGCACTGCACTCTAGTCCTTCACTCTCACGTTCCTCATCCACGAATCTTTCATCCTGGCTCAAATTAATGGGGTAATCGTCGCTTTCTCGGTCCGAATCTCTCTCGCTGCTGGTGTAAACAATGTGGAAATGTGAGGAGCCTTTCAAGCTGTGACGTCACGCTACTTCCGCTACAGGCAAGGCTTTTTTTATCAGCGACCAAAAGTTGCGAACTTTATCGTCGATGTTCTCTACTAAATCCTTTCGGCAAAAATATGGCAATATCGCGAAATGATCAAGTATGACACATAGAATGGATCTGCTATCCCCGTTTGAATAAAAAAAATCATTTCAGTAGGCCTTTAAACTGTTGGACAATTTGCTCAGGCATTTGTTGACAAAGTGGTGACCCTCGCCCCATCCTTGTTTGTGAATGACTGAGCATTTCATGGAATCTACTTTTATACCCAATCATGGCACCCACCTGTTCCCAATTAGCCTGTTCACCTGTGGGATGTTCCAAATAAGTGTTTGATGAGCATTCCTCAACTTTATCAGTCTTTTTTTGCCACTTGTGCCAGCTTTTTTGAAACATGTTGCAGCCATCAAATTCCAAATGAGCTAATATTTGCAAAAAAAATAACACATTTTACCAGTTCGAACATTAAATTTCTTGTCTTTGCAGTCTATTTAATTGAATATAAGTTGAAAAGGATTTGCAAATCATTGTATTCGTTTTGTATTTACCATTTACACAACGTGCCAACTTCACTGGTTTTGGGGTTTTGTACTATCAAGTGAAAATGAGTGAAACGCACAGTCGGGAAGTCCGGAAGGGATTCATATGTCCACGCGTTCCTGGTGGATCTGGCGTGAGACGAAGGCGGGGGTGTGTTGAAAATGGTGTAAAGCACCATTCTACATAGCAACTGACGCTGTGGTGCCACAAAACACATTTTAAGAAAGCGGCGGCGAAAATTGATAGTACACCTCCCTAATTTGTCACTTTTCATGTGTCTGGTAAACCACGCCAAATGGGGGCATATGAATCCCCTTCCTAGTGTAATTGTCGTAAATATCTGACAAATGAAGGGAGTACCGAGATGGTGGTACAAACTGGGGGTGCATGAGTGCCACTGGCACTGGGGAGCTGTGGTTCACCGAGGAGAAGAATCAACTCCAACATGTCCGGAAGCAGAAACTGGGGTGTATGGCAGTTCTCCGACATGATAAAGTCCAAACACACCTCTGAGAGGACAAGTGCCTGGCTGAGGAAGCTGAACGTGACTGAGTGGGACAAGTGCGTCTCCTCCACACCCGGACCCAATCAGGCTACCCTTAAGCGGAAGAATGTGCGACTTATATATGTTTTTTTCCTTCTTTATTATGCATTTTCGGCCGGTGCGACTTATACTCTGGAGCGACTTATATGCCGAAATACGGTAAACTACAGTTATTTTTGGTACAGAATTCATATTTTTTACACAGCTAAATTTAATCTGTCAGGTTCAAACACTGATGACATCTATTAAACAAGACAAAAGGCAAGGAATCAAACAGAGACAGAATTAAATTTGGACTCAATATTGAGGAGAGACATGGCCACTGTACTCTCTGTACAGTCTTGCACCACGCTCTGACGAAGAAGGTTTTCGTCTCCTCTTTTATTTAGATGTTCAATGTTTAGGCAACAACACCTGTCTCAACAGGAATGGGGAGTATGTAAACAGTCATTGTTTTTGGTCACATTGAAGACAAAAGAAGAAGATCCCTCGGGCTTGGGTTAGTCCTGGATGCAGCTTGAGCAGGTTTTCGAGGACAATGGATAACCCCACCGTACACAGCGGAATCTTCCAAGCGTTTGGCTTGGTGCAACAAAGACAGCTTCTTGTCTGTTCATTGGAAACTCAGAACGGAAAGTTTTTTGATAATTTAAATACAATTTTTCCCCAGACTACGACCACCATGCTTGACTGTAGGCAAGACACGCCAAAGTCGCCAGATATTTAGACAGTAACGGTCCTGTGTTGTTTTTAGTGGCTAGTAAATCTATACAAGCTGTACATTGACTACTCTAATGTACATCCAAGTTGACTCTCTCTAGCATTGGAGAGCCTTAAAGATTCTACAAACCCCGTTTCCATATGAGTTGGGAAATGGTGTTAGATGTAAATATAAACGGAATACAATGATTTGCAAATCCTTTTCAAGCCATATTCAGTTGAATATGCTACAAAGACAACATATTTCATGTTCAAACTCATAAACTTTATTTTTTTTTTGCAAATAATAATTAACTTAGAATTTCATGGCTGCAACACGTGACAAAGTAGTTGGGAAAGGGCATGTTCACCACTGTGTTACATGGCCTTTCCTTTTAACAACACTCAGTAAAGGTTTGGGAAGTGAGGAGACACATTTTTGAAGTGGAATTCTTTCCCATTCTTGCTTGATGTACAGCTTAAGTTGTTCAACAGTCCGGGGGTCTCCCTTCTGCTATTTTAGGTGCCACACATTTTCAATGTCTGGACTACAGGCAGGCCAGTCTAGTACCCGCACTCTTTTACTATGAAGCCACGTTGATGTAACACGTGGCTTGGCATTGTCTTGCTGAAATAAGCAGGGGCGTCCATGGTAACGTTGCTTGGATGGCAACATATGTTGCTCCAAAAGCTGTATGTACCTTTCAGCATTAATGGTGCCTTCACAGATGTGTAAGTTACCCATGTCTTGGCCACTAATACACCCCCATACCATCACACATGCTGGCTTTTACACTTTGCGCCTAGAACAATCCGGATGGTTCTTTTCCTCTTTGGTCCGGAGGACACGACGTCCACAGTTTCCAAAAACAATTTGAAATGTGGACTCGTCAGACCACAGAACACTTTTCCACTTTGTATCAGTCCATCTTAGATGAGCTCAGGCCCAGCGGAGCCGACGGCGTTTCTGGGTGTTGTTGATAAAACGGTTTTCGCCTTCCATAGGACAGTTTTAACTTGCACTTACAGATGTAGCGACCAACTGTAGTTACTGACAGTGGGTTTCTGAAGTGTTCCTGAGCCCATGTGGTGATATCCTTTACACACTGATGTGGCTTGTTGATGCAGTACAGCCTGAGGGATGGAAGGTCACGGGCTTAGCTGCTTACCTGCAGTGATTTCTCCACATTCTCTGAACCCTTTGATGATATTACGGAGCGTAGATGGTGAAATCCCTAAATTCCTTGCAATAGCTGCTTGAGAAAGGTTGTTCTTAAACTGTTCAACAATTTGCTCAGGCATTTGTTGACAAAGTGGTGACCCTCGCCCCATCCTTGTTTGTGAATGACTGAGCATTTCATGGAATCTACTTTTATACCCAATCATGGCACCCACCTGTTCCCAATTAGCCTGTTCACCTGTGGGATGTTCCAAATAAGTGTTTGATGAGCATTCCTCAACTTTATCAGTATTTATTGCCACCTTTCCCGACTTCTTTGTCACGTGTTGCTGCCATCAAATTATAAAGTTAATGATTATTTGCAAAAAAAAAAATGTTTATGAGTTTGAACATGAAATATGTTGTCTTTGTAGCATATTCAACTGAATATGGCTTGAAAAGGATTTGCAAATCATTGTATTCTGTTTATATTTACATCTAACACCATTTCCCAACTCGTATGGAAACGGGGTTTGTACATAAAGATGGTTGCTGAAACGAGGAGGAGGGTACTCACTTTTGCGAGCTGCTGTTCCATAGATGTTTAGCCTCATCGACCATCACAGTGCCGAGCGCTTTTCTTTCTAAAAAGATACAAGAAATCATTGTTATATGTACAGACATTGTAGAAAATGTGTTGTTTTTCTTTGGCTTGAAAAGAACTAATGAACATGCTGAGAGCCAAGCATGGATCTTCTCCATCAGTTTGCATAAAGAAGGTCAAGTGTCTTGACGGGGAAGATGCCAGGATTGAAATATTCTGGGATGACTTTCACTTTTCAAAAATCCTGCAAAAACAAAAAAAAAGGAGTGAAAGAAAAGAGGCCTACATGTTCCTGTTTGGACTTCCGAGCGTCATCGGGCTTTTGGCCGGACTGACAACTTTAAAACACGGGGGAAGTGACGCTATCGTAACCCTGATGAGCACATCTTTCTACAACTCCAGGTGCCTCTAAGAACTCTTCGATCCAGATGTGGTGCAGAACCAGCAAAACAAGTAGTGACACTCTAGTTTGCTTTTTTTTCCTACTCAAATAAGAGACTCCGACACTCCGACTGAGCTCTCGACAAGCGACGCCAGATGGGTTCCCCCGCCGCGGACTCCAGGTCCGACCGCTTGATTTTGGGGATGCTGGAGGGGAGTTGGGGGGTTGGGACTTCGCCATCTTTCATTCAAAGACACGAAGAAAGCGTTTCAGATGATTTCCATGTAAATGTTTTTTGTTCATGTATAAAACACATCATGTTGGGGGCGGGGCTAACTAATGTCCAGTGATTTATGTTTCTTTAATTATAGTTGTTTTTTTTATGTTCAATTCTGAAATATTGCCAAAAGTGTTGAGAGAGAAACAAAACAAAAAAGAGAATAATTTTATAATGTCGTTTTGTTTTGTAAAAGAAATCTATGAGGTTATTTGAACGTGTTGCTCTAATCCAGGGGTGTCCAAAGTGCGGCCCCGGGGGGCCATTTGTGGCCCGCAGCTAATTGTTTACACATTCTGCAAAAATTGCAAAATTGATAGTATTGCAAAAATTTTAAAAAATAAACATTTAAAAAAAAAAAACATTAAAAAAATTATTGACCTATTCAAGGCTCCAATTACTTCAAAAATGTCACTTTAAAATGTTTTATGCGGAAAAAATATTGCGTAAATTGTGTGGTTGCCATATAAAAACATCAAAGTTTTCTTTGACAAAAGAGCATAAAAACAAACAAAATAATAGTTCATACGTAAAATGGACAGATATATCTTAAGTTGATCTCGTAACTTAAGTGTTGAAAGTTAAAAAAAAACTAATAAATAATAATAAATGTATCACTTTATGAGTGGAGGACCTTTTGGATCCCAAATATAATTAGTGGGATTTTATTAATATTTATTAATAATAATAATAATAATAATTAATATTAATATTTTATTAATATTTATTATTAATAATAATAATAATAATTACTATTAATATTTTATTAATATGTTCATTAATATTCCTCAAAAATATTAGATAATTAAAATCAATGGTGTCCTCCATTATTGATCTTTTAGAGCTCTAATTACTAAATACTGCATATTTCCAGTTTTGCTATAAAAAAAACAAAGTTGTCTTTGACAGAAAAGGCATAAAACCATTTTATTTATTTTTTTGTTTGTCTTTCTTTATTTTATTTTTTCCATTGCTACAAAAAAAAAACATACAAAAATCTATGTTATAATGAATTATTGACCTATTCAAGGCTCCAATTACTTCAAAAATTTCACTTTAAAATGTTTTATGTGGAAAAAATATTGCCATATAAAAACATTTTATGAGTGGGGGACCTTTTGGATCCCAAATATAATTAGTGGGATTTTATTAATATTTTCACTGATTCCTCAAAAATATTATTACTAATATAATTACTAAATACTGCATATTTCCAGTTTTGCTATAAAAAACAAAGTTGTCTTTGACAGAAAAGGCATAAAACCATTTTTTTTTTTTTTTTTTTTTACTTTTTATCAACCTGACATTGATACAGACATTTACTGTAAGCGTTAAATAAATAAAAATAATAATAATTTTACTTATTTTTAACGTTTTAATGACTGGGACCCTTTATGGAGCCCTAAAAGTTAAAAAAAAAAAAAAAAAATCCATATATTTTGTTATGGTTTGAAAATGAAAAATATCAAAATGGCCCCCGCATGCTTACATTTTTCCGTGTGCGGCCCTCAGTGGAAAAAGTTTGGACACCCCTGCTCTAATCCTTAGTTGACTTTCCGTGTATTTTGCAATGATGGTTGTTGTTCCGTCACATCATACCACCTTTTTTTTTTTTTTTTTTAATTAATTTCACTTGAACGGTCAACACCCCGAAAATGCATTTAAGGGGGTGGGGGGGGTGGGTGGGGGGAACGACACAGAGGGAAAAAAGTCTATTTATGAATCTACAAGAAAGAAGATGTTTGTTGCTTTATATGAATGGTTTCTAATGACAAGATGCTGACTTTGATTTAAACGTTGTCTATTTGAATTCATTGATGTGAATAGTATTACAGCTCACTATGAACGTTTCTGTTACTCCAACACCTTTTGAGAGGGTCGAATAAAGATATTTTACATTCAAAACCACGACTTGCTTGGTTTACAGTAATTGTGCACTTTTAACTGCAACCAAAAGGGCAGGTCAGCCAAGCTTTTATGGCAGGGGTATATTTTACTTGTAAAATTATTTTGCAATTAGCATACTATTCTTATACTACAAGCATGTATGATAAAAAACAGAAGAAAATATAAGACGTCTGTGGAAAAGGTTTGGACAACCCTCTTTTGTGCACTCAATGATAAACCTGTAATTGAACATTTGTGCACCACTAAAATGTAAATCTATGTTACCTTTTTTTTTTTTAATTAGTCAATTATGACCATTGATAAAAAATACAAAATTAAATATATATTTTAATTAAGTTAATTACATTTTTGTTTTGTTTTTTATATTAGGAATTTGATATAGTAATTCAATATATGAATAAATCATTTATATGTAATTAAACTACAATGAAAAAGGTGTATACTGTCTAAAAAATATTAAATATCACTTGATAAAATAATATCTGAATAAATATAAATGTGTAATTACACTACAAAGAACGAGTTGTATATTAAAAAAAAAAAAAAAAAAGTACATGTGCATTAATTCCCGAAACTTTGTTATATCAAACTATATATACTTATTTTTAGAACTCTATCTTTGTAGTTTAACTACACATTTATATTTATTCAGTTATTATTATATCAAGTTATATTTAATATTTTCTAGACAGTATACATGTTTCTTATCGTAGTTTAAATACACATACATGTTTTGTTCAGAATTATTACATCAAACTATATTTGTTCCTTGTATATATAGAATTTTATCCACGTAGTTTAATTAGAATATATATATATATATATATATATATATATATATATATATATATATATATATATATATATATATATATATATATATATATATATATATATATTTATATATATATATATGTATATACGTATATATATATATATATATATTGTAATTAAACTACATATATATATGTATATATATATACGTATATATATATATATATATATATATATACACATATATATACGTATATACATATATATATATATATATATATATATATATATATATATATATATATACAGTACGTATATTTATATATATACATATATATATATATATATATATATATATATATATATATATATATATACATATAAATATATACACATATATATATATACATATACATATATACAAAAATATATATACATATATATACATACATATATATACATACATATATACAAAAATATATATATATATATATATATATATATATATACAAAAATATATATACATATATATATACATACATATATATATATATACATATATATGTATATATATATACATATCTATATATATATATATATATATATATATATATATATATATATATATATATATATATATATATATATATATATATATATATATATATATATATATATATATTGTAATTAAATCAGTGTTTTGTCGTTTTTTATTTTATACTAGGAGTTTGATATAATAATTGTGAATACAAATAAGTGTAATTAAACTACGTGGATACCATTCTATACATAGCTCCCTTTGAACACATATTGTTCCAACGATACATCTCTGAGCATTACCGTCTTTATAAAAGCAGAATGTTAACATCGGCTTTTCTATTGGTGGTCATTAAATTGTCCCGAGGGAGTCGCTCATTACACTCATCAATGAGTAATACCTCTATGTTCTTATTTTTGTTAGAACATCCACTATTTATGTCATTAATATCCAAAGCAGAGCATCCGGTTCTGTGGGTGAGTCACTCCAAACAAATATATCTCTGGACACACACACACACACACACACACACACACACACACACACACACACACACACACACACACAATGAGAGGGTGGCACTGGCTAAGAGGGTCACATTGTGGTTATGTCGTGCAAGTAAACACCATCATGGTGTCTTCTTCTTGTGTGTGGTCCTTGACTTAATAACAAGCACCACACTTTGTTACACCTCAGCTGCAAAACATGCCGTCTTTAATTCAGCCACCTTGGTTGAAGAAAACTACCACTTTCAGAAAGCCTCACTGCCATTTAAGGTTTTGAACGGATAGTTTGGTATTACCAATCCTGCTGTAATAATATTGACATGGTTTCCATGGCAACGCAACACATCACCTTAACATCGGATCATATTCACCAATGAATTGAGCTTGGTAATCACCAGGAGCTGCATTACCAACACTGCCTTTAGCAATGGTAATAACACACAGGGATATATTTACAATCAGAAACAGCTGTTAATATGATTTGTACTGCATCCCTAATGACAATAAAAGGAAGTCTAAGTCTAATGTAGGTGTCTATGCACTGCAAGTGAAATCTAAGTAAGATGAAATATGTCAAATAAGGCTGATATTTGCTTATTTTCTGTCTGATAAGATCATTATTCTCACTAAGCAGATTTTATGTTAGAGTGTTTTACTTGTTTTAAGTGTTTTGGTCCTAAATGATGTCAGTAAGATATTACAGCTGAGATTTGATGAGCTATATTGAGTAAAACATGCTTGAAACTAGAATATCAAGTGTTGCAAAGCTGTGTCATCAACACTCACAAGAATAAAACTACTTTTTTAAAGTCATCATTTCTTATTTCAAGCATGAAAAAAAAAAAATCATGATTTTGACACAATTGTGTCTCATAATTAAAACAGATGACAGCCAAACGGCTGTTTTATTTTCAATGAAACAATAGAAAACATGTACTCATATAGTAGTACAGTCGGCACAGTACAGTAAACTGACAGTTAATATTTCAACATTTAACATTTCTAACAATTTTGAACAGAAATAGTTCATGCACATTCAGATACATTCTTCAAAATTACAATAAAAAATGTTTGGCCGGGGGCCGGGCTGTATATATGCGCACTAATTGACTGAAAGAGCACGCACTTGGCGTGATGATGTCATGTTGTCGATGGAAAAATGCATTTTTAGTCAATATGATTTGCCTGAGCGGCTAGGAGACCCCGAGAGTAACAAGTAGCCTTGTTGCCTTTCCGTTAAGAACAATAAACTAGTTTTTAGTCTAAGTTTGCTGCTTTCAAGAAATGTAATATCATTATGTCAAGATAATGGCACTAGCATTTACTTCATTTAAGAATATTTTTCAACATATTGAGCAAAAAGGTCTCATTTTTTTTTATTTCCTACCAAGAAAAGTGCACTTGTTATTAGTGAGAATATACTTATTTTAAGGTATGTTGGGGTTCATTGAGGTTAGCTAATTTTACTTGTTTTGGAAAGTCTTGACAAGCCAAATTTTCTTGTTCTATTGGCAGATAATTGTGCTTAGTTCAAGTAAAATACCCCAAATTTTTTTCTTTTTTTTCTTCTTAGTTCACGTAAAATACCCCAAATGTTTGTATTTTTGTTTTTGTTTTTGAACTCTGACTTTTTGCAGTGTAGGGACTGAAAGTACTGACAGCCTACAGAATCAAGCCAGACACTACAAAGATCTACAGGAGCTTAATTTAACAATATTTTTCAACATATTGAGAAAAAAGATTAAAAAATGTTTTTCTGTTAAGAAAAGTACACTTGTTATTAGTGAGAATATACTTATTTGAAGGTATTTTGGGGTTCATTGAGGTTATCTAGTTTTACTTGTTTTGGAAAATCTTGACAAGCCAAATTTTCTTGTTCTATTGGCAGATAATTTTGCTTAGTTCAAATAAAATACCCCTCATTTTTGTATTTAAAAAAAAAAAAAAATTTATAACCCGGACTTTTTGCAGTGTGAATGTTCTCATTCATCCAGGTCTCTGTCATCTCAGGGCATTCAATCGACCGCAACTGGACAAACCTAATGGAGGTACTTGGATGGTTTTTTTAGGGGCTCTATAGGCAGATTTGAACAGCCCCCTGAATTCCATTGTAAGCGGACTTTTGATTGCATTTATTTAATATTTAGAATGCATTAAAGAAATCTATCCATCATATTGTGTTTCATTATGATTTTGAACAATAGGCAAAATTCCAAAAAAGTGCAGTTCTCCTTCAAAAGACAATAAAATGTACACTTAAAGGCCTACTGAAATGACATTTTCTCATTTAAACGGGGATAGCAGATCCATTCTATGTGTCATACTTGATCATTTCGCGATATTGACATATTTTTGCTGAAAGATTTTAGTAGAGAACATTGACGATAAAGTTCGCAACTTTTGGTCGCTGATAAAAAAGCCTTGCCTGTAGCGGAAGTAGCGTGACGTCACCGGTTGAAAGGCTCCTCACATTACGTAGCTGTGGCTACAAATGTAGCTTACCACCAACAGGTGTGAATGAATGATGGGTTCCCACTTCTCTGTGAGCGCTTTGAGTATCTAACAATAGAAAAAGCGCGATATAAATCTAATCCATTATTATTATTATTATTATTACATTTCCACATTGTTTACACCAGCAGCGAGAGAGATTCCGACCGAGAAAGCGACGATTACCCCATTAATTTGAGCCAGGATGAAAGATTTGTGGATGAGGAACGTGAGAGTGAAGGACTAGAGTGCAGTGCAGGACGTATCTTTTTTCGCTCTGACCGTAACTTAGGTACAAGCTGGCTCATTGGATTCCACACTCTCTCCTTTTTCTATTGTGGATCACGGATTTGTATTTGAAACCACCTGGGATACTATATCCTCTTGAAAATGAGAGTCCAGAACGCCAAATGGACATTCACAGTGACTTTTATCTCCACGACAATACATCGGTAAAGCATTTTAGCTACGGAGCTAACGTGATAGCATCGTGCTTAAATGCAGATAGAAACAAAATAAATAAGCCCCTGACTGGAAGGATAGACAGAAGATCAACAATACTATTAAACCATGGACATGTAACTACACGGTTAATGCTTTCCAGCCTGGCGAAGCTTAACATGCTGTTGCTAACGACGCCATTGAAGCTAACTTAGCTACAGAGCCTCGACAGAGCTATGCTAAAAACATTAGCTCTGCACCTACGCCAGCCAGCCCTCATCTGCTCATCAACACCCGTGCTCACCTGCGTTCCAGCGATCGACCGAGCGACGAAGGACTTCACCCGATCATCCGTGCGGTCGGCGGCTAGCGTCGGATAGCGCGTCTGCTATCCAAGTCAAAGTCCTCCTGGTTGTGTTGCTGCAGCCAGCCGCTAATACACCGATCCCACCTACAACTTTCTTCTTTGCAGTCTCCATTGTTCATTAAACAAATTGCAAAAGATTCACCAACACAGATGTCCAGAATACTGTGGAATTTTGAGATGAAAACAGAGCTTTTTGTATTGGATACAATGTGTCTGAATACTTCCGTTTCAACCATTGACGTCACGCGCATACGTCATCATACATACACGTTTTCAAGCGGAAATTTAGCGGGAAATTTAAAATGTCACTTTATAAGTTAACCCGGCCGTATTGGCATGTGTTGCAATGTTAAGATGTCATCATTGATATATAAACTATCAGACTGCGTGGTCGCTAGTAGTGGCTTTCAGTAGGCCTTTAATATAGGCTGACCATACGTCCTCTTTTCCCCGGACATGTCCTCTTTTGCGGGGGTGTCCGGGCGGGTTTTTTTAAATGCCTCAAATGTCCGGCATTTTGAGTTAGGGTTGCGTGTACCGGGTATTTTCAATGTACGTCCAAAGTTAAGAAGAGGTTAAACAAAACAAAGTGTGGAGGCGTGCGTGTAACACGGTTGGGAAATAAGACATATCTCCTCTCATGGCATCCCCTCATATTACCTGCGCCCTTTCCACGTTTAATCTCCCGAGTTGAACACACGCGCTCACGTGACCCGCTGCAGCCTATCATGTGACCCGCTGCAGCCTATCACGTGACCCGCTGCAGCCTATCGCGCTCTATATGATCCACCGTCCCAAGATGGCCGCCAGGTGCGGTGGCTAAGCCTGGGCACATCTGAAGCCGGTATGTTTTAAAGTTGTCGTTTGCCTGCATATCGTAAAAACAACCGTCCAACATTTTACAACTAATTGTAAACTTATAGGTGCCGACCATCAGGGCCGAGTTGCGACGAGAGAGTGTTATTAAGCCGAGTTGGTAAGTGAATCTGTTTGCTAATATTAGCTGCTAGCCGTACCCATGCATTGTCTATGGGCGGTTAGCATCGGCTTTTAATCCCGTTTCCTCCAATGTTTCTGATCCCATTGAATTTATATTTATTTCGAGTCTTTATTTTGGGTACTTACATATGGTGACTGAGTGTTGTGGCGTTTTAAGGCCATGTGCACTTTTTATGCTACGGTAAAGACAATGAATGAACACTGTTACACCCGTCATAGTGACGTCACTGTTATTGTTAATGTTACACCCGTCATAGTGACGTCACTGTTATTTTCTATTGTTTAATATTGTTAATGTTACACCCGTCATAGTGACGTCACTGTTATTGTTAATGTTACACCCGTCATAGTGACGTCACTGTTATTTTCTATTGTTTAATATTGTTCATGTTACACCCGTCATAGTGACGTCACTGTTATTGTCTATTGTTTAATATTGTTAATGTTACACTCGTCATAGTGACGTCACTGTTATTTTCTATTGTTTAATATTGTTAATGTTACGCCCGTCATAGTGACGTCACTGTTATTTTCTATTGTTTAATATTGTTCATGTTACACCCGTCATAGTGACGTCACTGTTATTTTCTATTGTTTAATATTGTTAATGTTACACCCGTCATAGTGACGTCACTGTTATTTTCTATTGTTTAATATTGCTCATGTTACACCCGTCATAGTGACGTCACTGTTATTTTCTATTGTTTAATATTGTTCATGTTGCACCCGTCATAGTGACAACACTGTTATTTTCTATTGTTTAATATTGTTAATGTTATGCCCGTCATAGTGACGTCACTGTTATTTTCTATTGTTTAATATTGCTCATGTTACACCCGTCATAGTGACGTCACTGTTATTTTCTATTGTTTAATATTGTTCATGTTGCACCCGTCATAGTGACAACACTGTTATTTTCTATTGTTTAATATTGTTAATGTTATGCCCGTCATAGTGACGTCACTGTTATTTTCTATTGTTTAATATTGTTCATGTTGCACCCGTCATAGTGACAACACTGTGTACTGTCGTGTTTGTTATTTTGTACATACATGGGATTGTTTAATATTGTTAATGTTAGCAGTATTATTGCTAATAATGATAATAATAAGTGTAACTTATTTATTGAAGGTCGAACAATAGATGACTTAATGTTTGATTGATTGATTGATTGATTGAGACTTTTATTAGTAGGTTGCACAGTGAAGTACATATTCCGTACACTTGACCACTAAATGGTAACACCCGAATAAGTTTTTCAACTTGTTTAAGTCGGGGTCCACTTAAATTGATTCATGATACAGATATATACTATCATATATACTATCATCATAATACAGTCATCACACAAGAGAATCACATTGAATTATTTACATTATTTACAATCAGGGGTGTGGAGGGAGGGGGGTGGGGGGGTGTCCAGTACGCACAATACGTGATGGAATGTGCTGGGGCCTTGTGATTTTGCCTTATCTCTGCTTCGTCTGCGTGCTGTGGTCTTATCTTCATTGAGGTCCTTGAAGTACTTGGCTGTTAGCGGGCTAAAACAAAGATAACATCTGCGGCCACCCCTCAGACAAGAAGTTTTTGTCCTTGCACAGATAGATGATGTTTATGTGCGCACATTGATTGAACTCCGGGTCCTGTGTTTACGTAGGCCAGGTCCCTAAGTCTTGGATGGCGAGCTGTAGATAGGCCTTGAGCCTGAGCCCAAGGATCTCCACCTCTCAA
The DNA here is from genome assembly GCF_033978785.1 of Entelurus aequoreus. Classification (NCBI taxonomy): domain Eukaryota; kingdom Metazoa; phylum Chordata; class Actinopteri; order Syngnathiformes; family Syngnathidae; genus Entelurus; species Entelurus aequoreus. The sequence goes on from NC_084737.1 coordinate 82,732,907, forward strand.
CCCCTGAACTCCACCTGCTCTGGTCGGGCCGGTAGGCGGCTTATAGCCGAACCCCTTGCCTCGCACCTCATTACTCTGCAGCCCTTTGCACTACCTCATACACACCCTGCCCATAAACTGAACTGTCACTACAAACTGCCATATCCACAACCCCAACCCTGGGACCCCATTTTGAAAATTCCTAGCGCCAACACTGCTGTCAACAGAGGAGAAAAATGCTTTGATTAAATAAATATATTATTTATAAAGCAAGTTCGAGTATCATTGGCAAATTTTCACCTAGTCCCCGCCTTGGCACGCATATATGTCCTCTTTTTGGGATTTCAGAATATGGTCAGCCTATTTAATAATTGTTTGTACAGTTAAAAGTTCTATATGATAGCGACGTATATATCTTTACTTCCACTCATTTCTAATGGGAAAACGGTTTCATGTGTGGTCCGACCACATGTTGACATTCCAGAGGTAGAATAGCTTGCAAGTGTTTGAAGTCCCTGCAGCACATAATCCAGGCCTGCAGGCCACCACACAGCGGGGCCGCTTGTAAACAAATGTCATTCTGCAGGAATGTTCTACACACTGTAACTGAGTTAAATATGTACGGTGAGGGTTTTATAGGTGCTTGCTCATCTGAGATTCACAGTGGTGGTTTGTATCTGAAGCCACAAAAACTTCCTGCAGGTCGTTTTATGTGTGTCCATGTTTGTTGTTACTTTAGTGCAAGGGCAGCTTACACAGGAAGGAAGACACTGACCACTAACTGTACTCTACTCTGGCACACATCAATAAAATACAATAATGTCCTCATGAAAGTCTCTTGACCCCGAACCTACTCAGCCTTTCTTCTCGCAATAAACTCTGTCTACCATTCCTGTATTGCATATAAACAAAAATTAGTTCAAACGGTTGAAATATGATAAAGATGATTTTCATATTGAAATAGGTTTAACCTATATTCATTTCCTTTATTCATTAAATTTAATATTTTACTAATGTTGATATATTTTTTAATTTTTTAAATGAATTCATATTTTTAAATTATATTCAAATATTTAATTTAAAGCTTGATTTTTACACAGAAACAAAATATAATTTTAATCAGATGATATATTATAAAAAATGTTTTAATAATTTATAATTTAGTAATATTTATGTCAGGTTCAAACACTGATGACATCTATTAATCAGACAAGAAGCAAGGAATCATGCAGAGACATAGTTCCATTTAGCTCATGAGGAGAACGCATGGAGCTGCACACTTAGTCACAGTCTCGCCCTACGCTCTAAGGCAATGGTCGCCAACCTTTTTGTACTTTCGGACCGGTCAACGCTTGAAAATTAGTCCCACGGACCGGGGGGTGGGGGTGGGGGGTATAGTAAAAAATATATTTTATTTTAGTTATTTATTTTTTGTCATAAAGAAATACAATCATGTGTGCTTACGGACTGTATCCCTGCAGATTGTTTTGATTTATATTGATATATAATGTATATGTTGTGTTTTTTATGTTGATTCAATAATTATTTTATTTTTTTTTAAGTATTTTTATTTTTATTTTTATTTTTTTTTTATTTCTTGTGCGGCCGCGGCCCGGTACCGGGCCACTGCTCTAAGGTACAGCTCCCACGTCCCTCTATTTATTCAGGAGTTCCCTAGTCAACATCACTGAGGCCGCCTCTAAAAGGAGTGGTCACATATATCATGCAAAGCAGGTCCAGTACGCACAATACGTGATGGAATGTGCTGGGGCCTTGTGATTTTGCCTTATCTCTGCTTCGTCTGCGTGCTGTCGTCTTATCTTCGTTGAGGTCCTTGAAGTACTTGGCTGTTAGCGGGCTAAAACAAAGATAACATCTGCGGCTGAGGCCACCCCTCAGACAAGAAGTTTTTGTCCTTGCACAGATAGAAAAAGTACAGCTTGAGCACAATAGCTAATAACTATAGCAACGGACTTTAAGCATATTAAAGTTGTGTGATAACTTACACATCATTATTCTAACAATTTATGAGTAAATTGCACTATGTATAAGGAAATAAACAAAGAAGTTGTAGTAATCTGAGGAAAATATGGCCGTTAATTAAGATCTATTTTCATGAAACAAAAAATATCCTAGTTGTCAAAGCAATATAGTTATTTATATTATTTACCATTCTATAATTTAAAAAATAAATTGTTGATAATTTAGAAAGCTTTTATTTTAAGATACTTAGTGCAGTTTGTGCGTAATGTTGATACACGCTCCATCACTGCAGGACTACGTGTCCAACTTACGACTGACATCGTCAAGGTGATGGGTTTTTTTTGTTTTTTTTAAAGGTGTGTCTTAAAATAGTTGACTATAGTACCAGTAGAGTGGGAAATCAAGTGAAGCTATTATCATATAGATATGATTTACGACACCAAAAGACTTCCAAAGTTTGCGAATAAATAGATATCAAAATAGTATCAATCTCACAGAGATTCCCGAGCCATTTTGAGAGGTAATGAGCAAGCCAGTCACGTGACCTGTGGTGTAGCGTTAGGAACCACAGATCCCTTCCCCATCAACAAAATTGCTAATCAAGCAGACTAAGACTACGGTGAGTTAAAAGACCGCCAAAATTAGTAGGACAAAACTGCATTCGCCAAATACCCTCAACAGTAAAGCATGTTTAATATATAAACAGTAGGATTTCGAACAATTAGGAAGGTTTGTGTCATGTTTGTCCTACAGAAACCATATTAAAACAAAAAATATATTTTTCCATTTTCATGCTCCAGGGAGCCACTAGGGCGGCGCTAAAGAGCTGCATCCTTAGTGGAAGACATTCTTAGTTTCTTGTGATTACTGTAGTACCTCAATTTACGAGCGTAACTGGTTGTGTGATGGAGCTCTTAATTCAAAACACTTGTTTCTCAAATCAACGTCTCCTGTTGAAATGAATTGAAATCAATTTAATTGGTGCTTGGCTGCCCCCAAAACGGTACAATTTTAACATCAGAAATACAAACTTTTAGATGAAAAATATTATATAAAAAATACAACATAATATACTATAAAAAGTAGTTTTACAAAGTAATGTAATAATAATGTACAGCATTTACCTTATCGCTCGGCTGTCGGGGGCCTGCTGACGTACTGCATAACAGTGTGGTACGCCAGCTGCACTGAAGCAGACAAACAGGCGATGCAAAGGGTCATAACGTCTGCACAAAAAATCATCGGCTGCCCCCTACCCTACCTGAAGGATTTACACAACTCCCGCTGCCTCAACAGAGCAAAAAGCATCACCAAGGACAGCACACACCCTGGCTTCCACCTGTTCCACCTGCTACCATCCAGCAGCAGTGTACAGATTTCAAATCAAATTTAAAAAGTAAATAATGGGGGTGTAAATGGAAACAGAATAGAAAAATAATACAATAAGAATAAAAATAAAAAGCAACAATGAGAATAAAAATATAACAGTAAAATAAGAATATAACAAGAGAAACTAGGCAGTAGTGCTCATGCTATGAAAAAGTATTGCACTTTTTGACTTCTATAATAAATATTAGGGATGTCCGATAATGGCTTTTTGCCGATTTCCGATATTGTCCAACTCTTTAATTACCGATACCGATATCAACCGATACCGATATCAACCGATATATGCAGTCGTGGAATTAACACATTATTATGCCTAATTTGGACAACCAGGTATGGTGAAGATAAGGTACTTTTAAAAAAAATTAGTAAAATAAGATAAATAAATAAAAAACATTTTCTTGAATAAAAAAGAAAGTACAACAATATAAAAACAGTTACATAGAAACTAGTAATGAATGAAAATGAGTCAAATGAAGTGTTAAAGGTTAGTACTATTAGTGGAGCAGCAGCACGCACAATCATGTGTGCTTACGGACTGTATCCCTTGCAGACTGTATTGATATATATTGATATATAATGTAGGAAGCAGAATATTAATAACAGAAAGAAACAACCCTTTTGTGTGAATGAGTGTAAATGGGGGAGGGAGGTTTTTTGGCTTGGTGCACTAATTGTAAGTGTATCTTGTGTTTTTTATGTGTTTTGAAAAAAACGATATCGATATTTTCCGATATTACATTTTAAAGCATTTATCGGCTGATAATATCGGACATCTCTAAATTGATTGTCTGCTCTATCCCCCAGTGAGCAATGCACAAGACTTACTTACAACAAGCACATATAAAGTAACGATACAGAATGCTGTATTTACACTTTTGTCACTCCGGTTTGGACTACACCTGCCAACATTCACCTTATTTAGTTTTGCAAATCATTTAGAACCCATTTCCTTTTCTACAAGCCACGACGTCAGCACAAAGCGCTCCATTTGCACCGTGTCAGCAGTGGGCAAAATGGCTTTAAGCTTGAATAGTCAGCATCGGTGTAGGTTCTATTGGAGAGGGGGGTGTTTATTCATTCAATTTTCTGTCCCTTATCGTTAGAAAAAAAAAAAAAAGCTGACGAAAGCCTGATAAAAGACACAAAAATAGATAGAAGCCCATCCAGTGGGCCAAGGTGCGGTGAAGGCCCAAAGGTGATGTTTAGTGCCGCATGAGCACACTGCCAACATCTAAACACACCTCCCAGAGATGTTTTTGGAGGAAGCCAGCAAGTGAATGTGTGGAGATGTGTTATTTTTATTCCCTCCATCGCTCCCTTCCTGTCTTCCCCAGAAGTGGAGTGAGACTATAAATATTAGCCGGTGTCTACCGGGGCCATCACAAGGAATTTACTGAAGTTGGCTCAACGGTCGCATGAGATTAAAGTGGGCAAATCTCCCAGTAACGTCACACTGAATTTTCCAGCCCATTAGAAGACTGAAAAAGTGTGCAGGGAAGGACGTTAGCGTGTAGGGATTTAGATTTTTTTTTTTTCCTTCCCCCAAAATGTTACATCTTAAAAGTAACTCTCATGGATACTCTTTAGTGCTTGTCTTCGCCTCCTGGTTGTCCATCATACTTCTTTTCAGCAATGGATGCACAGAAGCCTCCATATATCACATAAAAGGTACGTATTGCTGTTTTTTGTCTACAACAGGGGTCGGCAACCCAAAATGTTGAAAGAGCCATATTGGACCAACAATACAAAAACAAATGTGTCTGGAGCCGCAAAAAATTAAAAGCCATATTACATACAGATAGTGTGTCATGAGATATAAATTGAATTGAGATGACTCAAAGGAAACTAAATGAGCTCAAATATAGCTACAAATGAGGCATGATGATGCAATATGTACATATAGCTAGCCTAAATAGCATGTTAGCATCGATTAGCTTGCAGTCATGCAGTGACCAAATATGTCTGATTAGCACTCCACACAAGTCAATAACATCAACAAAACTCACCTTTGTGCATTCACGCACAACGTTAAAAGTGTGGTGGACAAAATGAGACAGAAAAAGAAGTGGCATAAAACACGTCCTAGAAAGTCGGAGAAAGTTATACATGTAAACAAACTAAGGTGAGTTCAAGGACCGTCAAAATTAGTAGGACAAAACGGCGCTCGCCAAATACTGGAATCAGTGAAGCATGTTTAATATAAACAGTGTGCTTTATAACAATTAGGGAGGTTTGTGTCATGTTTGTCCTCATACAGAAACCATATTAAAACAAAAAATATATTTTTTTTTCCCATCATCTTTTTCCATTTTTCATACATTTTTGAAAAAGCTTCAGAGAGCCACTAGGGCGGCGCTAAAGAGCCGCATGCGGGTTGCCGACCCCTGGTCTAGAATGATCAAATACATTCTACTACTTTTTCATCTTCCTGGTCATGAAAACTAACTTTACTTCTGTCATGATCTGTGGTTTGGATCATGTTTTATGCTATTTTCGGTTTAAGACTCCATAAGTTCCTGTCTTTGCGCACTCTTGTTTTGTCACCATGACGACCGATTAGTTGCACCTGTTTTCACGTTCGGACTCACACACCTGTTGTCAATCATGTCTGCGTTATTTAAGCCCATTGTTTTCAGTTAGTCTGCCTGGCGACATCACACTTTATCATCACTCTGCGTCATGCCATGTTCACAGTTCCATGCCAAGTAAGTTTTTGTTTCATGGTCATAGTTTTTTTGCCTTTGTGCAAGTCTTTTGTTTTCATTTAATGTCAGGACTAGGTCCTTGGGGTAGTGATGGGTTGATGAGGCGTCATGAAGCGTTTCGACACATTGCAAAACTGTATTGATACTGTGTTGATACTGTGTCACTAAATACTGACATCTGCTGGACATTAAAAATCCCTACAGGCAACCTATGGACCGACTCAACTGACCCTGATTTTATGACCTAGTACAGTGGTCCCCAACCACCGGGCCATGGCCCGGTACCGGTCTGCGGCCGTACAACAAATTTATTTGTTTATTTTATTTATTTTTTTAATTTTATTTTTTTATTAAATCAACATAAAAAACACAATACATACATTATGTATCAATATAAATCAATACAGTCTGCAGGGATGCAGTCCGTAAGCACACATGGTTGTATTTCTTTATGACAAAAAAAAAAAAAAATTACTACCCCTCGCCCCCCCGGTCCGTGGGACAAATTTTCAAGCATTGACCGGTCCGCAAGTACAAAAAGGTTGGGGACCACTGACCTAGTATATACAATAATATAAACCAAGTCATTGTATTTCATTTAGGATTATTTCATATCTTAATTTAAATAAAAATATATTTTTATCTTTTTTAGATACAGTCAATAAATAATGTGAACATGTATCGTGACCAGGATGGTAGAAGGTGGGGATTGAACCCTAGTAACCAGCAACCCTCCGATTGTTGGCACAGCCACTCTACCAACTTCGCCCCGCCGTAATTCCTGCTACTTTCTCTAGTAACAGCATTTCATGATTAATATCAATAAATTGACATTAATAATAAATGACAGAAAAATAAGCACACGTATGACTGAGGAGTCATAGTGTAACTTTGTGTGGTGTTTGAGTTGTCCGACTTTTTCTGAGGCCATAAACGCACCAGTGGCTTAGTGGTATGCGTGTTGTTGACGAACAGCGTTAGGGCCGCTTGTTGTCACTGTCACTCAAAGTTGCATTTCAAAATTACACAGAATAAATGTGTTTATTTTGTTTAGAATTCAGATGGGTTTGATCTGGTGCGCGGCATATATTTGCTGTGCGCAGAGGACGCTTGAGCAGTGCGCAATTGCGCAGGCACGCACTTTAGAGGGAACGTTGCTCACAGGGCACAGAGGAGGCGATACAGTTCACGTATCGGTCACGTGACTTTCTAAAAGCGGTACGCGCACCGACACAGGGTATCGCTCTATGAGCTCGACGCATCTGTGTTGCCGGACCCATCACTGTAGGTTTGTTTTCCCGGAAGGCAACGGAAAGTTGGCGCGGGCAAGACGTGAATGTGAGTACATTTTTTAATTAATCTATCAAAAAAGGAACAAACAAAAAGCGCTCACAGCGGAGGTGCAAAACTTGGCTAATAAAAACAAAAGACTTGCACAAAGGCAAAAAAAACTATGAACATGAAACAAAAACTTACTTGGCATGGAACTGTGAACATGGCATGAAGCAGAGTGGTGATAAAGTGTGATGTCGCCAGGCAGACTAACGGAAAACAATGGGCTTAAATAATACAGAGATGATTGACAACAGGTGTGTGAGTCCGAACGTGAAAACGGGTGCAACTAATCGGTCGTCATGGTGACAAAACAAGAGTGCACAAAGACAGGAACTTATGGAGTCTTAAACGGAAAATAACATAAAACATGATCCAAACCACAAATGAAACTATACGTAGAGAGCAAACAAAACATATTGGAGGAGGAAAAGAAAGTGAAATATGAGGAAAACAGTTATAATCATGCAAGCAACATTTTGATTGATAAAAGTGATTTTATTTATTTTTTAATAATTTGTAATTTTACAAAAAAAAATCTAAACATTAGGAAGAAGTTTGATCATCATAAGACACAACCTGCACTATAATATGGATTACATTTACTTTTTTTAAACCACAACGACATCCTCGGCTCAGATCAAATGTAAATTAAAAATGTTCTTAAAGTGGTAAAATTATAAGAAAACAATGTAGTTTTATAACAGTATATATGTACATTTACAACACTTAACATTTACTACAATTTCATTTTACCACAATAATAAAGACAGATAATTAGGAAAAAACTGTACATAAGCTTTGAATTTTAAAGTTATTATATTACATTATCTTAATTTTAGATGAAAAGTAAAGGTTACTTTTACAAAAAAACAATGTGTATAATTTTACCAGAAAAAATATGCAATTTCATTTGACAAAAGGAGATTTTGTAAAAATAAAAAAAAATATTGGTTTTACACAAATACATGTGTAATTTGACGTAAATTAAGTCATAATTAAATTGTAATATTATGGTTAAAAAAAATAATAATTTAACTATAATAAAGTTGTATGGCAAAGGTACACAAATATTACATGAATAGTCATAATATTATGGAGGGGGAAAAAAAACCTAGCAATTTCAGGAAAATAAAGTGGAAATATTGCGTGACATAAAATATGGTTATCCATACAGGTTTGCTTTTTGGGCGTTTGGAGTTCAGACCAAGGAATGTCGTTGAGTTTTGTGCAGCCCTTCGAGGCACTTGTGACTAAGGCAGTGGTTCTTAACCTTGTTGGAGGTATTGAACCCCACCAGTTTCATATGCGCATTCACCCAACCCTTCTTTAGTGAAAAATAAAATGTTTTTTTTCTTAATTTAATCTTAATTTACAAATATTAATCATGAAATTATGTTATTATATTAAAGAAATACTAATAAAGATATATTTTACAAACAGAAAGTTACAGGAATGTACACATGATCCCATGTTTACATCTCATTGTGCAACATGTGAATGTTTTAGTGGGAACTAAATGCGATATCGGAAAGGGGTACAAATTATTTCCAAAGCAGGACCCCCCACCCGGACATACAATACTAGTGCATAGCTCATGAAAAACAATATGTTGTGTTACAGTCATTGTAAATGGGCCAAAACACTTATTTTAGAAAATAATCCCATGGAAAAGACTGCTGTCATTTGATTATAGTACTAAAACATTAAACTTTGTATTTAGTCAGGTTTGGAACGGGTGTGCTGCTGGTGTGGCCACAGTGTGCACATCTAGTACCAATGATTGTCACACACACACACTAGGTGTGGTGAAATTTGTCCTACGCATTTGACCCATCACCCTTGTTCACCCCCTGGGAGGTGAGGGGACCCCCCAATTCCAACCCTTGATGCTGAGTGCCAAGCAGGGAGGTAATGGCTCCCATTTTTAAAGTCTTTGGTATGACTCGGCCGGGGTTTGAACTCACAATCGGTAGGTTAAAGTTAAGTTAAAGTTAAAGTGTGACAATCATTGGTACTTTAACTTTAACTTAACTTTAACCTACCGATCTCACGGCGGACACTAACCACTCATCATCGGCAGTCACTCGTAGTCGAGTATGACTGTCCTCAGAATGGATGGATTCCCATTCGGGAGGACGCCTGCAGCCACCACACGGTCCTTGGCAGAGAGGGGCCTTGATCCAGTGGCATGGGTCCATGACGACTGGAGACCACCCTCTGTTGCAGCCTTCATCCGCCTTCAGTGCCGTTGTGACATGCGGTGTCATCCTCCGCCACTTCCACCGTTGAGGTCTTTGAAATGCTATTCAACCCATAGCTGGGACCCTGACAGGTACTACCACCCTGGGTCAGAGTGGACCTGGGAGCAATGATGACTGAGGGGTAACTCCACCTTCCCCAAAACTCCAGGGGCCGTACTTATCAAGCTTCTTAGAATGACTCCTAAGAAGTCTGCTAAGAGTTGACTTAAGAGTAAATAAATTCTTGGCTGAAAGCTGCACTTAAAAGTTAGTTATCAAGCGTCTTACTCACACTTTCAGCGAAGTGTAGGACTGAATCTTAAGTGTCACACTCAGAGCTGAATTACGACATTACTATGTGCCGTAAACGCAATTTTAGGTGACGTCATTTCTGTGTCCATAGAAATGACCAATCACGGAAGGGAATCCGTTGTCTAAGAATAAAGAAATATCTTGGAAATATTTAAGTGGACAATGGGAGTGTATATTTTGACAATAAACTACAAAATAATACAAAACAAACTAGTCCCCGCCGGCACTCACGCTACCGCTCCCTCTCTTCTCTCGCCCACACACTCACTGACGTCACTCACCTCACGGCCACACACATACGCTACTGTCATAACATTTTCTTTCCAATTCATTAATTAGGCAACTAATTTGAAACTGGTGTGGGTGGCTCTATATATACTAGCCCACTGCAGACACATGCAGAAATCAACAAGGAATCGAAAAGTATTAAATCTGTGACGAAAATAATATCCGCTCTGTCTAAACGATACCGTTTGATCAGCTGCTCGTCATCAAAAAAAAAACAACATTGTTCCGTTCCCTGAACGTTCGCGCACGTCTCTCTCGCCTCAGTGCCATCCCCTGCTGGCAACTCCTAACCACTTAAGACACCTCTGAAGGTCTCTTAAATATCGTGGAGAGTAGGAGTGATTCTTAGACTTAAGAACGTTGATAAAAAGCTTTTATTCTTAAGTTTGAGAGTAGGACTACATTTCGCAAATTCTCAGGACTTAAGTGTAAAATGGCACTCTAAGAAGCTTGATAAGTATGGCCCCAGAACTCCCGAACTGAAGCCTCATCACCGGATGCAGTTTTGAGTCATACCCAGGACTAACCACTAGGCCACTGAGTAGGTCCACGCATATGGAAAATTAAAGGGAACATTGTTTGGGGGTATCCATAATACGTCGATAGGGAGAAGTTTTTATTTACACGATGAGTCGGGTGTGTCTTGACCTCCGCGGCGAACCCCTGAGGCCGAATCGCCGAACCCCTAGGGTTCGATCGAACCCAGGTTAAGAACCACTGGACTAAGGGCTATAAAAATAAGCTTTGATTGACTGATAGCAAATTAGGTTTCCCCTTTGGATTTTGGCATTAACATTCTGGCCTTTATTTGCTGCAGGAGCTCAGGATTGGAATTCAAATGTTGGCATATTTTTGGTCCAAATCCAACATTTACCTACAGCTGCTTTTAAATTGTGGAAGAGACAGAAGAGTCATTCTGTCGTATCGTTGCCAGGTCTGTGCACGTTTAAGGACAAGTACTACAAGCCCGGGGATTGGTACAGGATAGGCTGTGACAAGTGTTTCTGCCACGACTTTGGTGCTTACTGCTTTGCGTGAGTACATCCTTCACTTCAGGTCATATTCATTGATTGCACTTACGTAATCTAGTCTTGCCCAGGGCCATTCTGTCATTAAGCATGTTTCTCATACTTCTTTCTGCTCCGTCCTCCGACCGTGACCCACCTTGTTCCTGCCAGGCCGATGAAGCCCACCTCGTGGCCCAGGAAGTGCCGTCGAATCAGGACCGAGTGCGGTTACAAGGTGGTCTACAGAGAAAGTCCTCTGGTGGCGTGCCAAGCGTACAGCTGGATAGGATGAAGAACACATACTTTGTTCATACATTACATCAAGTATACATTGACAAGGCCGTCTTAAGGCTGATTTTTTTTTTTTTTTTTTACATACCATATAGGTAAAGTTACGGAGCCCCTAAAGCAGGGGTCACCAACGCGGTGCCCGCGGGCACCAGGTAGCCCGTAAGGACCAGATGAGTAGCCCGCTGGCCTGTTCTAAAAATAGCTCAAATAGCAGCACTTACCAGTGAGCTGCCTCTATTTTTTAAATTGTATTTATTTACTAGCAAGCTGGTCTCGCTTTGCTCGACATTTTTAATTCTAAGAGAGACAAAACTCAAATAGAATTTGAAAATCCAAGAAAATATTTTAAAGACTTGGTCTTCACTTGTTTAAATAAATTCATGATTTTTTTTACTTTGCTTCTTATAACTTTCAGAAAGACAATTTTAGAGAAAAAATACAACCTTAAAAATAATTTTAGGATTTTTAAACACATATACCTTTTTACCTTTTAAATTCCTTCCTCTTATTTCCTGACAATTTAAATCAATGTTCAAGTAAAAAAAAAATGTTTTATTGTAAAGAATAACAAATACATTTTAATTTTATTCTTCATTTTAGCTTCTGTTTTTTCGATGAAGAATATTTGTGAAATATTTCTTCAAATTTATCAAGATTAAAATTCAAAAAAATTATTCTGGCAAATCTAGAAAATCTGTAGAATCAAATTTAAATCTTATTTCAAAGTCTTTTGAATTGAAAAAAAAAATTTTGTTCTGGAAAATCTAGAAGAAATAATGATTTGTCTTTGTTAGAAATATAGCTTGGTCCAATTTGTTATATATTCTAACAAATTGCAGATTAGATTTTAACCTATTTAAAACATGTCATCCAAATTTTAAAATTAATCTTAATCAGGAAAAATTATTAATGATGTTCCATAAATTATTTTTTTAATTTTTTCAAAAAGATTCGAATTAGCTAGTTTTTCTCCTTTTTTTCGGTTGAATTTTGAATTTTAAAGAGTCGTAATTGAAGATAAACTATGTTTCAAAATTTAATTGTCATTTTTTTTCGTGTTTTCTCCTCTTTTAAACCGTTCAATTAAGTGTAAATATCATTCATTATTAATAATAACATAGAGTTAAAGGTAAATTGAGCAAATTGGCTATTTCTGACAATGTATTTAAGTGTGTATCAAACTGGTAGCCCTTCGCATTAATCACTACCCAAGAAGTAGCTCTTGCTTTCAAAAAGGTTGGTGACCCCTGCCCTAAAGGGACATGGCCAAAAAAAAATGATATATATATATATATATATATATATATATATATATATATATATATATATATATATATATATATATATATATATATATATATATATATATATATTTTATTTTATTTATTTTTTTTTATTTTTATTTTTTTTTTTAGACATGTATGTCGTGCGCATGAGAAACTTTTCATAAAGTTATAAAAAAAAAATGTATAATTTTAGGAGATACAAGTCTAAAAAAAAAAAAAAATTATAAAAAAAAAAAATTCCCCCATGTCCCTTTAGGGGCTCCGTATAAAATCATGCTACTTTATTAATAATGTGTTTGTAGTATAATTTGTTCTGTTTAAAGGCTGCAATTTAATCTCCCCATGATGAGCATCAATAAACCAAACCATTTGGTGCAAACAAGAACCAGCACTTATTTTATAAACTTGCTACATGTACACAACATTCAAGGGAATAAATGCATAATTTTATAAGGGGGGTAAAGACTTTTTTTTTCTAATTGTATCAAGCTTGAAAATGAGGAGAATTGGCGATTTTTCAGAAGGTTGTAATATTCAAGGAGATAATAATGTATTTTGCAATATATTTTCATTTTTTTTACATTGTAATTTTACACCCACATCATTTCAAGACAATACATTTGTGATTGAAAACTTGTAATTAAAAAGTGATACAATTATTAAATATCAAGTAGGATTCAAATAAAAAGTCACACTAAAAAAATAAATATAAATCATCCATCCATCCATTCATCTTCTTCCGCTTATCCGAGGTCGGGTCGCGGGGGCAGCAGCCTAAGTAGGGAAGCCCAGACTTCCCTCTCCCCAGCCACTTCGTCCAGCTCCTCCCGGGGGATCCCGAGGCGTTCCCAGGCCAGCCGGGAGACATAGTCTTCCCAACGTGTCCTGGGTCTTCCCCGTGGCCTAATCAATAAATATAAATCTCGGGTCCAGAAGATGTGACGGTTACCTGTGTGATTAGGGGTCCTAGGAACTTGGACATAATCTGTTCGGGGAGAATGTATTCTTTTACCTTAAAAGAAATCAATCAGAAACTACACTTTTTGTCCATCACAAAACATGTAAATACTGTACAAATGTATTTAAAGTAACATTTTGCATAGTTATGTCATGTACAGTCGCGGTCAAAAGTTTACACACACTTGGTTTCACTGCAATAAGGTACTTTTGGTAGCCATCCACAAGCTTCTGCTGCAAATTTTTGACCACTCTTCTTGACAAAATTGGTGCAGTTCAGCTAAATGTGTTGCTTTTCTGACATGGACTTGTTTCTTCAGCATTGTCCACACCTTTAAGTCAGGACTTTGGGAAGGCCATTCTAAAACCTCCATTCTAGCCTGATTTAGCCATTCCTTTGCCACTTTTGACGTGTGTTTGGGGTCATTGTCCTGTTGGAACACCCAACTGCACCCAAGACCCAACCTCCGGGCTGATGATTTTAGCTTGTCCTGGAGAATTTGGAGGTAATCCTCCTTTTTCATTGTCCAATTTACTCTCTGTAAAGCACCAGTTGCATTGGCAGCAAAACAGGCCCAGAGCATAATGCTACCACCACCATGCTTGGCGGTAGGAATGGTGTTCCTGGGATTTTGCTGGGTATTGTGGCCAAACAGCTCCATTTTTGTGTCATCTGACCACAGAACTTTCCTGTCAATGTGATGTCAAGAAACTCAAGACAGCCATGACTTTATGTTCTTTACGAATGTAAGTAAACTTTTGACCACGACTGTAAGTAGAACACGTAATTCAAAAACTTACCTTAGGGGTTGTTTTCCTGAAAATGAATTTTTAACTTTGATTGCCATAGCTAAAATGTTATTTGGTTTATCATCATTTATACACATGTCAAACATACACACATCAAAAGACTTTATCAGTATTGGAGGTCATTTATTGAAAAATGCCTTCAAAACATAACTTTAGCATTGTGTCAGAACATATTCTTCCAACAAGTGAATAATAAGTGAACATGTGAATCCCTATTTTAAGGTTAGTGCAGGTAAATAACTGTAGCCCTACTGTATACATCATGAAGTGTCTGATTTGACACATCTGCAAGTTGAATAATAGCTGCACAAACTTTCACACTATTTCACTTTTGTCAGGCCAAAACATTTTTATATGAGTGGAAATATTGATGGGAAAAAATAATAATAATAATGCACTATAATTACCGTATTTTTCGGACTATAAGTCGCTTTTTTTTCATAGTTTGGCCGGGGGTGCGACTTATACTCAGGAGCGACTTATGTGTGAAATGATGAACACATTAGCGTAAAATGTCAAATAATATTGTTTAGCTCATTGACGTAAGAGACTAGACGTATAAGATTTCATGGGATTTAGCGATTAGGAGTGACAGATTGTTTGGTAAACGTATAGCATGTTCTATATCAGGGGTGTCCAAACTTTTTCCAATGAGGGCCGCATTCTGAAAAATCAAAGCAAGCAGGGGCCATTTTTATATTTTTTATTTTAAAAACCAAATACAATATATGTATAAAAAATATACATTTAGGCCTCCACTCAGGCTTGATCCCGGGGACCCCAAAGGGTTTTGGTCAAAAAAATATTAAAAATGTGTCATTATTCAGTATTATTATTTGTATTATTATTCAAGTTTTAAATCTCTAGATCAACATTAGGTCTATCCTGTGAGGAACTCGCATGGCTGCTGTTTGTGTGTCCCCAAGATGCAAGAACCCGGAGGAGGATGTGCAGGTAAGATGATTTTAATTAACATAAAGAGAAAATAAAGCGGTCTTGCAGAATTGTTCCAAACATAGAAGTCTGTCATCGAGCCCTGAGGAGCGCTCGAGAGAAAACATAAATAGACATATGTTGATTGGCAGCAGGTGTGGACCGGCTGCCAATCAACGGCAGGTGAGGAGAAAACAGGAAATATAACAAAATAAGAGCACTGACAGGAAGTAATACAAAAACCAGGAAACAAACTGAAATGAAGTGACCGATCGTCACATATCTGTCAATATAACGCTTTTAAAGATTTAAGTCGTATGCTCTTGTTGTCAAAGAAAACCCTGTTTTTTTATGGAAAAAATACTAAATATGCAATATTTTCACACAGTAAAATTTTTAAGTGGAATATTTGAGATTATATAATTAATTGGAGCCTTAAAAAATCATAACACTCATAACAACATTGATTTTAATTCATTATTATTTTTTGAGCAATGACACTTAAAAACAAATCACACTAAAATGATTGGGGATCCAAATAATTATAGTGTTAAATTAATTCTATTTTTTTTACTGTTTACTTTTAACACAATAATCTCGAGATCTATCCGTCGATTATACGTTTTATTGTTGTTTATGTTTTTCGTTTGTTCGTTTTAAGCCCTTCTTTATAAAAAAAAAAAACAGCTCATTTTTTTATATGGCAAACACAAAATATGCAACATTTTCCCCCCAAATACCTCAGATGTGACGTAATTGGAGCCTTGAATAGGTCAATAATTCATAATGACATTGAAGAAAGAAACAGCCTGCATGGCAGCTTTGTGTTATTACAGTAAACATTGCGACATTTTCTTCTTACATTTCACCTGTTTGCTCTTTTATACCACTTATCATGTTTTTAATTGTTTTCAATCGTATTTTTAAAATGTGCCGTGGGGCCGTTAAAAAATGACCTGCGGGCCACAAATGGCCCCCGGGCCGCACTTTGGACACCCCTGTTCTATATGTTATAGTTATTTGAATGACTCTTACCATAATATGTTACGTTAACATACCAGTTGGTTATTTATGCCTCGTATAACGTACACTTATTCAGCCTGTTGTTCACTATTCTTTAGACATTTTAAATTGCTTTCAAATGTCTATTCTTGCTGTTGGCTTCTAGCAAATACATTTCCCCCAAAAAATGCGACTTATACTCCAGTGCGACTTATATATGATTTTTTCCTTCTATATTATGCATTTGCGACTTATACTCCGGAGCGATTTATACTCCGAAAAATACGGTAATAGAAAACTGATTGTTAGTATTAGAGCCGCAATATAAAAGGAAAGGAAAGAAAAAGTGTCAGAATGAGGGGAAAACATGTACCAAATCAATCCAACAAAAAGGTATTTGATAACATGTTTTAACAGTGTTGCCCTCAATATGCTGTAAATTTGGTGGTGTAAAACATATAAAAAAAATTGTTTAAGTTTTATAGATTTTATAGATGAAGAAAAAAAATACATTTTGGGAAGTTACTTACAAGAAATAAATGTTATTGAATTAGTTAATGTTAGTGATATTAAAGGCCTACTGAAATGATTTTTTTTTTATTTAAACGGGGATAGCAGATCCATTCTATGTGTCATACTTGATCATTTCGCGATATTGCCATATTTTTGCTGAAAGGATTTAGTAGAGAACATCGACGGTAAAGTTCGCAACTTTTGGTCGCTGATAAAAAAAGCCTTGCCTGTAGCGGAAGTAGCGTGACGTCACCGGAGGAAGGACTCCTCACATTTCCACATTGTTTACACCAGCAGCGAGAGCCATTCGGACCGAGAAAGCGATGATTACCCCATTAGTTTGAGCCAGGATGAAAGATTTGTGGATGAGGAACGTGAGAGTGAAGGACTAGAGTGCAGTGCAGGACGCATCTTTTTTCGCTCTGACCGTAACTTAGGTACAAGCTGGCTCATTGGATTCCACACTCTCTCCTTTTTCTATTGTGGATCACGGATTTGTATTTCAAACCACCTGGGATACTATATCCTCTTGAAAATGTGAGTCGAGAACGCCAAATGGACATTCACAGTGACTTTTATCTCCAGGACAATACATCGGCGAAGCACTTTAGCTACGGAGCTAACGTGATAGCATCGTGCTAAACTGCAGATAGAAACAAAATAAATAAACCCCTGACTGGAAGGATAGACAGAAGATCAACAATACTATTAAACCATGGACATGTAACTACACGGTTAATACTTTCCAGCCTGGTGAAGCTTAACAATGCTGTTGCTAACGACGCCATTGAAGCTAACTTAGCAACGGGACCTCACAGAGCTATGCTGAAAACATTAGCTATCCACCTACGCCAGCCAGCCCTCATCAACACCCGTGCTCACCTGCGTTCCAGCGATCGACGGTGCGACGAAGGACTTCACCCGATCATCGATGCGGTCGGCGGCTAGCGTCGGATAGCGCGTCTGCTATCCAATTCAAAGTCCTCCTGGTTGTGTTGCTGCAGCCAGCCGCTAATACACCGATCCCACCTACAGCTTTCTTCTTTGCAGTCTTCATTGTTCATTAAACAAATTGTAAAAGATTCACCAACACAGATGTCCAGAATACTGTGGAATTTTGAGATGAAAACAGAGCTTTTTGTATTGGATACAATGTGTCCGAATACTTCCGTTTAACTATTGACGTCACGCGCATATGTCATCATACATAGACCTTTTCAACCGGAAGTTTAGCAGGAAATTTAAAATGTCACTTTATAAGTTAACCCGGCCGTATTGGCATGTGTTGCAATGTTAAGATGTCATCATTGATATATAAACTATCAGACTGCGTGGTCGCTAGTAGTGGCTTTCAGTAGGCCTTTAAAGGGCCTCTTCCAAGGACAATATACAGTTTTTAATAAAGCGTGTCAATAGCATGCATGTTATTTGTTGTAGTGCGTTGCTCCGCACACAACACTGTAATAGAAATAAAGCACCTCCCAATTTCTTGGGTTTTTTTTCAATGAAGTCATGAAAAACGATTGAAACGGTGTTACTAAACTGGGTCAGACTTCACGTGGATTTGTGTACATTTGCATCTTAAGCCCTCTAGTAAGTCGGTTACTAGTGCAAAACATAACATTTGGTCTATGGTTACCGTTACAATCCGCTATTATGAGTAACCTGCAGAGGCCTTAAGGAGGTCACATCAGGAGGTGAGCCAAGGGTGAAGGAGGCACCGTGCAGCGGTGGCTCTCCTCTCCGGATAATAATCCAACATGTGCAGTAACAAGTCCGAGAAAGTGGAGGCTTCGTCCAAGAGGAAGTGGTATTTTTCCACCAGAATGTCGTAGAGTCTCCAGATCCTTAACGGTCCGACGTGCTGGAGGTCACCTCGGGTGAGACAAGTAAACGTGAACCACAATGATGGTCCTCAAGTAGGGGTGTAACGCTACACAAACATGTCGGTTCCGTGCGTACCTCGGTTTAGAGGTCACGGTTCGGTTCATTTTCGGTACAGTAAGAAAACAACAAAATAAACATTTTTTTGGTTATTTATTTACCAAATTTGTAAACAATGGCTTTATCCTTTTAACATTGGGAACACTATAATAATTCTGCCTACGTTAATCAACATTAAACTGCCTCAACTTGTTGCTCAGATTAAATACAATGACCAAACTTTTCTTCTACATATAAAAAGTGCAACATTAAACAGTTTCAAGTCAACTCATCGTGCTTATTTTATTACAGCATTTGGGAAGCCTGTAGTTGATTTTTATTATGTAAATATTATATTTTTATCAACATGTGACAGCAGGGACCCTGCCATTCAAAACTAGGCTGCTCCATTACTAATGATTCATGTAACTATAGCTGAAAAAATACAGTACTATTGCTATAAGTACAATAGCAATAGGAGAGACTATTCATCCCTGAACACCATGGAGTTCATGTAGGCTTAATGATGCACTTACATTATTATATCAACTATCAGAGACAGAAACTCTGCATTTAACATAATGTCCTTTTTTGCTGCTTCAACACAGCTCAATCAACACAGAAAAAGGTCAAGTGAAATAACAGACAGACAGGGCTTTGCTGTCCGTAACACACACACATGCACACACACACACACACACCGCAAAATGAGCTAACGTTACGCTAAAAGCGAATTAGCCTTCACCTCAAGCCAGGACTGCGAGCGAGCTGAGCTGCCGTTTATATTTCTAGAAGGTCAACGGGCTCATAGTGATGTTACTAGTAGTTGACTGGGAGGTGTTTATTATCATTTGGGGAGAGTCCGCAGCCTGATGATTACCTGCTAAGCACTGACGACATGCGCTCTGAATACGCACTGCTGATTGTCTGTTACCGCTATGTTTGTAACCAATCAGGTGGTTGCGTGGGTGGGACAATACTGGGTGCTGTGTAGAGGACTGACAGACAGGCAGAAGGAAGCGGAGCAGCTTGTTAAGACTTTAGCTTAGGCGGCTACTTTATATGTTCCTGTGGAAACTCGTTCGGTACACCTCCGAACCGAACCGAACCGAACCGATCCCCCCCTTACCGAAACGGTTCAATACAAATACACGTACCGTTACACCCCTATCCTCAAGTCATTTAATTCTTTGTAAATCTCCTTTTTGGTGGCATGCCACGGCTTGAAAAAGTATTCATACACATTGTGTCACGTTACGACCACAAACTTAAATATATTATGTGACATATAAACACAAACTGGACAGAAAATTGTGGGGTGCAAAAGGATTCACCTTAGAGGGAAGTGCACTTTTTGGGGGGATTTTGCCTATCATTCACAATCCTCATATAAGAACACGCATGATTTTCTTTTTTCATGCAATCTAAGTTGTGAAATACGGCAAGTATGAGGTGGCTAAAAAGTTCAAAAACCACCAACAATACTGTACTTACAGCTCGTGACCTGAATATTAACCAAGTATTAGCAATATTTTTATTATAAGCGTTAGCGTAGACAAACTATTTTTAGCTACGCCGTGATCACAGAGCGCTAACTAGCTTATGCTGCTACATTGATCACAGAGAGCTAACTAGCTTATGCTGCTACATTGACACACTGAGCTGCTGCATCGCCTCCGAGTTGGTGAAAGTTAATACCAGATTATAAATCGTGCCTCTCACGTGGACAGTCGAAGGATGTTGCAATAAACTGAGAAGTTGGTCAACACTGACATTCAATTTAGACCCAATTCTTCATCTCAACGGTAAGATATAAACATCCCAGTAAGAGCAGACATTGTACAGTAAGTGATTGTTTTATTATGTTTGTTGTTTGTATTTCTTGTTTAGCAATTAGCAATACTGCTACACAGGCCTGGCCCTAACCAATCTGGCGCCCTGGGCAAGAATTTAGGTGAAAAAAACTGATTTATAGTCCGAAAAAGACGGTAGTCCTTGTTGTCGTTCATGAAGTCTGTCATGAGTAGTGTTGTTGTTGTTGTTGAAGAAGGAAAAAGCAAACATTGTGATGCACCTGTGAAATGAATATGCCGCCGTCTGCTTAAAATGATTAAAATACGTAAATAATATTACATACTATTGTGAATGTGTTACTACAGTACATTACATATATACTTACAGCATGTACCGTATTTTTCCGACTATAAGTCGCAGTTTTTTTCATAGTTTGGCCGGGGGTGCGACTTATACTCAGGAGCGTCAAATATCAAATAATATTATTTAGCTCATTCACGTAAGAGACTAGAGCAGGGGTAAGGAACCTATGGCTCGAGAGCCAGATGTGGCTCTTTTGATGGCTCTCAGATCAATCTTAGCTGACATTGCTTAACACGATAAGTAATGAATAATTCCACTGCTAATCACAGTGTTAAAAATAACATTCAAAATATAAAACATTCTCATGCATTTTAATCCGTTCATCCGCTTTCTACCGCACCAGTTCAAGAAGTCGCATTAACGGTGAGAAGTATTTTAATTATCATTGGTTAGCTTCAGAATAACAATGTTATTAAAAATAATAAGAGACGTATTATACTCTAAAAATGTTGGTCTTACTTAAAAATGCACGCGTTTAAGTTGTATTCAGTGTTAAAAAACATTATATGGCTCTCACGGAAATGCATTCTAAAATATTTGGCTTTCATAGCTCTCTCAGCCAAAAAGGTTGGTGACCCCTGCACTAGACGTATAAGATTTCCTGGGATTTAGCAGTGGCGTGCAGTCACTAGAGGCAGGGGAGGCGGGGCCTCACCTGCCATCATGGGAAGAAAAAAAATGTAAATAGGGAAAAAAAAATATTAAATTGTTATATGTATCCAGTGATTATACTAAAGTTATTTTCCATTTAACTTCACAAGTTGTACATTATTTTTATTTTTATTTTCACATTTGCCGTTCAAATACTGAGAAGAGACGGTGTGGTGATCAGCAGCCAGTTGAGGCACGTCACTGTGTTGTGCCTCAACATGGATTGTGCACAATGACTCGGCTAACTGCTGGCCTGCTGTGCAGTGACACTGTATTGCTATATGAATTATGTCAGCTAACTAAACTATGCCATAGTTGAGTTAGCTGAGGTATATAATGTACAGTGTATTTTGTCAAAAACTGTATGTGTGTAACGTATTTCTTGTACTGAGCATTCATAAAACCTGCTGCAAAAGACGTACTGGCTGAGGCTCGCAGTAATCTGGCTTCCTGGTGGTAGAGGGCGGTAGTGATCCCAGAGATCATTCCTCTGCCGCAGAAGAAGAAAAAAAAAAAAAGTTTGACGCAAAGGCTGGCTGCGTGGATGTCAAGCAAGAAAGGTAAGACCATAATAATGTTTTTTTTTATTAAATGTGCTTTTTTGTGTGCTACAGTTGTGTAAAGAATGCTGGTATGAGCTTTTAAACATAACCCGTTAACTGCTGCCAATCACATGGTGAATAAGATACTATTTAGGGTTCATATGTTTGTAAATCTGACTGTGATGATGTAGTGCCTCACCAGACATTAACCTCACCGCACGCCACTGGGATTTAGCGATTAGGAGTGACAGATTGTTTGGTAAACGTATAGCATGTTCTATATGTTATAGTTATTTGAATGACTCTTACCATAATATGTTACGTTAACATACTCAGCCTGTTGTTCACTATTCTTTACACATTTTAAATTGCCTTTCAAATGTCTATTCTTGCTGTTGGCTTTTAGCAAATACATTTCCCCCAAAAATGCGACTTATACTCCAGTACGACTTATATATGTTATTTTCCTTCTTTATTATGCATTTTCGGCCGGTGCGACTTATACTCCGGAGCGACTTATAGTCCGAAAAGTACGGTATATAAAACATTTATGGAGGTTTTTGGATGTTGTTAGAGCGCTTTACAGGCGGAACTGTGCAACCCCCATTATCTTTATTGTTAGCGGACTTTTGCCAACGTTTATTTACGAGTTATAGTCATACCAAAGACTACAAAAAAAATGGGAGCCATTACCTCTGGGCTTGGCACTCAGCATCAAGGGTTGGAATTGGGGGTTAAATCACCAAATGATTCCCGAGTGCGGCCCACGCTGCTGCTCACTGCTCCCCCCCAGGGGGTGAACAAGGTGATGGGTCAAACGCAGAGGACAAAAACCTACGTGTTCTTGTCCTTCATAAGGATGGTGATTGGTAGGAAAATTAAAAAAATAACGTGCAGTTCTCGTTTAAGTTTGCAGCACATGTCGATGTGTCAAAAACACAATTGTCTGCCTGTTTGTAGAAGTCAAGTCAAGTCAAGCTACTGGACAACAAAAAAATGAGGAACACACTCTTACCTCTGTGGCTGAAGTACTGTGACGAATATTTCCCAGAAAAAACTACAGTTGGTGGTATTTTACCCAGCAGCTCCATGATCTGGGCTATATGATCTGAACATACAAAGAATACGTTATTTTAAGCATTACAAATAGTCTCATTCAGTCCAGTGTTGGTAACCTACTACATACTGTACCTTCTTCCAGGGAGAAGGAGGCGCCGGCTTTGGGTTCAAACAGAGAGTCTCCAGTAAGCAACTCAAAGGCCTGAGTGAACACAGTAGAACATTACTTAGATACTTACTTTATGTCCATACAAAAAAAAAGCGGTCACATAGAATAAGAAGACGGAGCAACTTGCAAACTTAGCGACTTTGACGCTACATTTAGCAAGTATTCAGACTTGGACTTTCCCAAGCCGATAATGATCAGTCCAATATCAGCAAAAAAAATTCAATAAAAAACCGCAGTATTACAGTAAATAGACAGACAGACAGACATGAGCTTCATTTTGTCCATTCTTAACATGTACAAGACCCATAAGAACTGAAATTACATTTTGGGCACAATCCCGCTAAGAGCAGACATACGTTACAGGGGGACAAGACGGGACCGCCAACGGATCAGCCACTTACAGCGCTCCTTAAAAAGGTGGGAAAAAGGTGACATTGGGAAAGGGGGAAGAGCAAAAAAAATATCAGTCTGAGGCTGGACCCTCAGGAGTGGTCCAGACTGAGTACGAGGAAAAAACCTCACATAGCATGGCACACATAAACATGGTTACATGTAATCACAACAACTCGCAACAGAGGAGGGGGGAGTTGGGACCCTGGAGGCCGGCCGCCGCTATAAAGCGCTACTCAGCCCCCACAACCCCGGAGGAATTAAGCAGTGGTGAAGGCGTTGATTTGGGGAGGGGCGTGTGCGTGCATGTATGCCCAATTAACTTGGGTGAGATGTTGAAATGTCTTTGTGGACTGAGGCCGATCTCAAAAGTTCGACCCAGGTGCTTTTTGAAAAAAAGGAAGGTCAAAAGCGTCCATCTTTGAGGAGTCCTCGGGGGAGTTCTTCAGAACAGCCCGTTCCTGATAGCATCGAGGCCATTCAGGGGAGTCAAATCGTAGATTAAGATGTTTTTCTTCGAGCAGTCAAAACAATGACATTCCTGCTCTGTGTCCGTGTGCTGGCTCTCTCAATTACAATGTAATTATTCTTTCTCGGCAAACTGTGATCCCACAGCCCGACCCAATCCTTCCATTGCGATGAACAGCCTTTGGGCTCCTTGAGTGGCTGCCATCGTCTTCCGAATTTGACGATACACCAGAGCAACGCCCAGCCCAATCAGCAAATGCCCCGCGATCATGGTTCCAAATAGGTAGATGTCTTCCACGTCCTCGATGGAAAGGACTGAGAGGCACATGAGTCTCCAAGTATTCCAGGAATCTCTCACGTACCCCGCAGCAATGGTTCCATCGGGGCAGCCAGGCTCCCCAGAACCTCTTTTCCTTGTCGAAAAGACTGTGCCAATTGCGTCGAGAGTCCAGCTGATCATATTCATTTTGATGTTTAGATTTGAGGACAGCGCAAGAAAGGAGGCTTCAAGGAGGCTCAGACAAAGACAAGGACACAAGAAAGCAAGCAGGGAAGGAGGGAGCGGAGAAAAATGTGAGCGCCCTCACCAAGAGGCAAGACAGAAAGACATCGGCTTGCATCTAAAATCTCTGATATAAGACTCCGATACAAGCAGTCCTGTGTGTAGCGTGTTTACTTGTGCAAAGCTCAACAGCCACTTAACATGTACATGTCCTTTCGATGTTGGTCGTTTCTTGTATTTCAGTGAAGTCATTTACAAAATGTAAACATAAGCACACAAGCTAGACAAACTTTGCACAATTGAACAATATTAGTTTATAAAACATGACTGTCAATATAGAAGTTTCAAATAATTATGTTTACATATTTCTTAGAGACACAAAGTTTCCAGGGACGAAGTGTATAAGAAAGTATCTAGTAACAAACGTATCCGCATCATTACCTTAACTAAATGATTCATTGTAGCCATCATGTGACAGTATAGAAAACAATAACTATTCCATTTCAATTCAAATACAGTATCAAACCCCGTTTCCATATGAGTTGGGAAATGGTGTTAGATGTAAATATAAACGGAATACAATGATTTGCAAATCCTTTTCAAGCCATATTCAGTTGAATATGCTACAAAGACAACATATTTCATGTTCAAACTCATAAACATGTTTTTTGTGCAAATAATCATTAACTTTACAATTTGATGGCAGCAACACGTGACAAAGAAGTTGGGAAAGGTGGCAATAAATACTGATAACGTTGAGGAATGCTCATCAAACACTTATTTGGAACATCCCACAGGTGTGCAGGCTAATTGGGAACAGGTGGGTGCCATGATTGGCTATAAAAGTAGATTCCATGAAATGCTCAGTCATTCACAAACAAGGATGGGGCGAGGGTCACCACTTTGTCAACAAATGCCTGAGCAAATTGTTGAACAGTTTAAGAACAACCTTTCTCAAGCAGCTATTGCAAGGAATTTAGGGATTTCACCATCTACGCTCCGTAATATCATCAAAGGGTTCAGAGAATGTGGAGAAATCACTGCACGTAAGCAGCTAAGCCCGTGACCTTCCATCCCTCAGGCTGTACTGCATCAACAAGCCACATCAGTGTGTAAAGGATATCACCACATGGGCTCAGGAACACTTCAGAAACCCACTGTCAGTAACTACAGTTGGTCGCTACATCTGTAAGTGCAAGTTAAAACTCTCCTATGCAAGGCAAAAACCGTTTATCAACAACACCCAGAAACGCCATCGGCTTCGCTGGGCCTGAGCTCATCTAAGATGGACTGATACAAAGTGGAAAAGTGTTCTGTGGTCAGACGAGTCCACATTTCAAATTGTTTTTGGAAACTGTGGATGTCGTGTCCTCCGGACCAAAGAGGAAAAGAACCATCCGGATTGTTATAGGTGCAAAGTGTAAAAGGCAGCATGTGTGATGGTATGGGGGTGTATTAGTGGCCAAGACATGGGTAACTTACACATCTGTGAAGGCGCCATTCATGCTGAAAGGTACATACAGAACCATCCGGATTGTTATAGGTTGATACATAACATTGTTGTCTGTCTAATTTCACTTGGTCAAGCTTCTTCTAACATTCCACACTACAAAATAATAAAGGTATGTATTATGATTTGTGCTGATATTGTATCGGATTCATATCGAAAGGGAAAAAAGGAAAAAAAGTATGGGGACACCCCAAGCTTATTAGTGCATTGCCATCGTAAGAGTGGACCACGATGAAAGTGAGTGGTCAGCAATTTAAATTCACTTAGCCCACAAAAGCTAAAAACATTGATGAGGGCCTCAACTTAAGAAGTATATTTTTTTCCTCCATTGTTCAGATTTTTCCTCCCAAATAGGTATTAACGATGAATGCATGATAGTTAAAAAAAACCCGAACCACTCAAAAAGTTTTAGGTATGAAGTGTCGGCACACTTGCTGAAGCTTGCTGGAGTACAAACAAGCCAGAGAGTCCTACAAATGTCCAACAATGTCTCATCACACTGAATTTAAAAAAGTAAAACAAATACTGTATATAGTTTGTACATTTAAAGTACTGTATTTTCCGCACTATAAGGCACACCTAAAAACCTCCAATTTTCTCAAAAGCTGACAGTGCGCCTTTTAATCCGGTGCGCCTTATATATGGACCAATATTGAGCCACAACAGGTCTCGCAACTACGGTAAGCAGCCGCCGACTTCATTTCCCCCCGTAGAAGAAGAATCGCACGGTGCATGCTGGGATATATGACTGCGCGAGGCGTGCCGTTTCATTTCTATTTGTGTGTTTATGTAATGCCTGGGCTGATATATCAGTCTCAACTGTGGTCCGAGCTTTCAGGAAGGCAGGATCTGTCACTGAACTGCGAGACAACAGCAGCGACACTGACTCCATTAATGACCACTTCGACGAGACGGAGTTGGATGCCGTATTCGCCCAACTGTTTAATTCGGACACTGAAGAAGAAGAATTGGAGGGATTCGTGGATGAGGAATAACTTCATAAAGTGAGCTTTGCATGTTTATTTTGTGTGTTGTGTTGTGTGACATTAACATTTGAGCAACGTTGAGTTATTGATATATTGTTATTGCTCTGCACTATTTCGAGTGTTACTCTATTGTGATTGCACTAACGTTTGAATTACCATAACGGTATCAGACTGTTTTTTATGTGTTTATTGAATCGAGGAAAAGTTCCCCTCCACTATGTGATATAAATGTTGCACTACATGTTATACCTTGCTGTTGTTAAAAGATAAACGAAACACCACGTCACTGACTTTACCTCGGGGAAAATAATAAAACAGCTGTTTATTCATTTTGGGAGTGAACGGAGTTGTCAGAACGCTGGTTTGTAATCTATTAATAAAGTTTGACTGACCTATCTGACTGTTTTGTTGACATTCCCTTTAGCGCAGCTCCAGCTAATGGATACATATACCCCAGCCTCTACTGTAACGTCTATTCTATGCACCTTATAGAATAGAATCGATAGAATAGAATAGAAAATACTTAATTGATCCCTAGGGGAAATTCAGCACCACAGTTTGCTCACAATAGACAGTAATAATAATAAATAATATAATATACTGTATATCAGGGGTCCCCAAACTTTTTGACTCGGGTTGAAACAATTTGGTCGGGGGCCGGGCTGTGTTTATAATATATATATATATATATATATATATATATATATATATATATATATATATATATATTAGATATATATTAGATATATATAGCGCACTTTCCGCGCGCACGATGATGTCACGTTATCGCTGAGAAAATGCATTTTTAGACAATATGATTTACCTGAGCGGCTAGGAGACACCGTGAGTAGCAAGCGGTACAAAGTAGATAAGAAAAATAATATTTTTTTTTTTTTTTAATTTTTTATACTTGGGACTTCCTGCGGGCCTGATTTTGGACGCTGGCGGGCCGGATCCGGCCTACGGGCCGTAGTTTGGGGACCCCTGCTGTATATTATATATTATATATATAACATATAAATAATATAAATATATTCTACATGTACTCTACATTTCAGTGCATTATAATGCGGTGCGCCTTATAATGCGGTGCGCCTTGTATATGAACAAAGTTTTAAAATAGGCCATTCATTGAAGGTGCGCCTTATAATGCGGTGCGCCTTATATATGAACACAGTTTTAAAATAGGCCATTCATTGAAGGTGCGCCTTATAATGCGGTGCGCCTTATATATGAACAAAGTTTTAAAATAGGCCATTCATTGAAGGTGCACCTTATAATGCGGTGCGCCTTATATATGAACAAAGTTTTAAAATAGGCCATTCATTGAAGGTGCGCCTTATAATGCGGTGCGCCTTATATATGAACAAAGTTTTAAAATAGGCCATTCATTGAAGGTGCGCCTTATAATGCCGTGCCCCTTATATATGAACAAAGTTTTAAAATAGGCCATTCATTGAATGTGCGCCTTATAATCCGGTGCGCCTTATAGTGCGGAAAATACGGTACTATCTTTAATGAAAACATTTCCCCTAGTGACAACATTCAGTTGGTTTCTCACCATGCAGGCGACGCTCCAGATGTCTGCTGGCGGGCCGTACTTGGACCCAAGTAGGACCTCCAATGAACGGTACTGACGAGTCTGGATCTCCCCACAGAAATGTTTGTACTGTTCAAAAAAGTGTATCAAACAACATTACATTCACAGTCATCTTGAATGTTCTCAAGAAATATTTATACACACACTGAAATACTTCAAGCAAGTTCAATTAAAATGTATAAAATACATAAGTAAACAGACATGAAGCATTAAATACTGTTCTGGCTTCTTAAAGGGGTCATATTATGATTTTTTTTTTCAACATTAAAAACACTATCTTGTGGTCTACATAACATGTAATGGTGGTTCTTTGGTCCAAATTTTGCATAGAATATGTTTTACAGAGCATCTTCAAGCCGTTTTCTGAACGTCTCTTCAGGATCCGTCGTTCTGTGGGCAGTTTTATTTACGTGGCTCACCTTTGACGGCGTCTTCTCTTCATCAGCCATGTTGTAAGTACTGTATTTTTCCGACTATAAGTCACAGTTTTTTTCATAGTTTGGCCGGGGGTGCGACTTATACTCAGGAGCGACTTATGTGGGAAATTATTAACACATTAGCGTAAAGCAGGGGTCACCAACCTTTTTGAAAGCAAGAGCTACTTCTTGGGTAGTGATTAATGCGAAGGGCTACCAGTTTGATACACACTTAAATAAATTGGCAGAAATAGCCAATTTGCTCAATTTACCTTTAACTCTATGTTATTATTAATAATTAATGATATTTACACTTAATTGAACGGTTTAAAAGAGGAGAAAACACGAAAAAAATGACAATTAAATTTTGAAACATAGTTTATCTTCAATTTCAACTCTTTAAAATTCAACAGAAAAAAAGAAGAGAAAAACTAACTAATTCGAACCTTTTTGAAAAAATTTAAAAAATAATTTATGGAACATCATAAGCAATTTTTCCTGATTAAGATTAATTTTTGAATTTTGATGACATGTTTTAAATAGGTTGAAATCCAATCTGCACTTTGTTAGAATATATAACAAATTGGACCAAGCTATATTTCTAACAAAGACAAATCATTATTTCTTCTAGATTTTTCAGAACAAAAATTTTAAAAGAAATTCAAAAGACTTTCAAAAAACATTTAAATTGGATTCTACAGATTTTCTAGATTTGCCAGAATATTTTTTTTGAATTTTAATCATAATAAGTTTGAAGAAATATTTCACAAATATTCTTCGTTGAAAAAACAGAAGCTAAAATGAAGAATTAAATTAAAATGTATTTATTAGTCTTTACAATAAAAAAAATAAATGTACTTCAACATTGATTTAAATTGTCAGGAAAGAAGAGGAAGGAATTTAAAAGGTAAAAAGGTATATGTGTTTAAAAATCCTAAAATCATTTTTAAGGTTGTATTTTTTCTCTAAAATTGTCTTTCTGAAAGTTATAAGAAGCAAAGTAAAACAATTAATGAATTTATTCAAACAAGTGAAGACCAAGTCTTTAAAATATTTTCTTGGATTTTCAAATTCTATTTGAGTTTTGTCTCTCTTAGAATTAAAAATGTCGAGCAAAGCGAGACCAGCTTGCTAGTAAATAAATACAATTTAAAAAATAGAGTCAGCTCACTGGTAAGTGCTGCTATTTGAGCTATTTTTAGAACAGGCCGGCGGGCGACTCATTTGGTCCTTACGGGACCCCTGGCGTAAAACATCAAATAATATTATTGATGTCATTCACGTAAGAGACTAGACGTATAAGATTTCATGGGATTTAGCGATTAGGAGTGACAGATTGTTTGGTAAACGTATAGCATGTTCTATATGTTATAGTTATTTGAATGACTCTTACCATAATATGTTACGTTAACATAGCAGTTGGTTATTTATGCCTCATATAACGTACACTTATTCAGCCTGTTGTTCACTATTCTTTAGACATTTTAAATTGCCTTTCAAATGTCTATTCTTGCTGTTGGCTTTTACCAAATACATTTCCCCAAAAAATGCGAGTTATACTCCAGTGCGACTTATATATGTTTTTTTCCCGTCTTTATTATGCATTTTCGGCCGGTGCGACTTATACTCCGGAGCAACTTATACTCCGAAAAATACGGTAATAGTGCTTCCATGTGGAGTCTACAGACAGATGTAAGTTTGAACTATAAGCTATTTTGTATTGCCAATGGCAACAGTGGAGGATGCATGTGCATGTACGAGCCAGTCTGCCTCACAACAAGAGGATCGCGGAAAAATAAAAATGATTGACTGCAGCGTCGGACTACGATGGCGGACGCTAGCAAAGCACTTTGGGTACATTTCTGCCATATATGAATCATCCGCTGATGTCACCAATGGGGAAAATTCCAAACAGCTCGTTTACCAGAATTATGTAAATATCTTCGCAATGATTTGATTTACATTTTTCGGGACTTTTGCAGATCCCAAATACACAACGGCAAGAAGTAACCATAGGTAAGAAAAATGTAGTTTTAAGAGCCCTGTTATTTGTATTTGAGTGTTTAAATCTAGATTTGAATGGTGAAAGACGTTAATGTGTCTTGTATTCATGTTAGCATTCAAGCTAGTTAGTGATTAGTGTGCTAGCTTGCATCTCCAGGAAAAGAGCATCATTACTGGTCCAAGACTTTATAGAAGTGTGGTTATTAATTTGACATATCGTAAAATCATGAAGGCAGCTTTCAAAGTTTGACATTGGTTTATCATTAATACTGGCCTACTGTATCCCATTTCTCTATAGAATCTCCTCTCTGGTCAACAAAAGCACCATGAAGATTCTAGCGGGAACTCTCATTCAACCCTTTTTCGATTACGCATGCACCTCCTGGTACCCTAGCACCTCCAAAACCCTCAAATCTAGACTCCAAACATCCCAGAACAAGCTAGTCAGATTACTTCTAGACCTCCACCCCAGATCACACCTCACTCCTACCCACTTCTCCAAAGTGGGCTGGCTCAAGGTGGAGGACAGAGTAAAACAACTTGCACTGAGCCTGGTCTATAAAATCCGCTACACCTCCCTGATACCGAAGTACATGTCAAACTACTTCCTTAACGTAAATGACCGCCATAACCACAACACCAGGGGGAGCTCCACTAACCACGTTAAACCCAGATTCCGATCTAACAAAGGTTTTAACTCATTCTCTTTCTATGCCACATCAATGTGGAATGCACTCCCAACAGGTATAAAAGAAAGGGCATCTCTATCCTCCTTCAAAACAGCACTAAAAGAACACCTCCAGGCAACTTCAACCCTAAACTAACACCCTCCCTTCCACATCCTACCTCCCCGGATTGTAAATAATTAAATGTAGATACTTATTCTTATGCTTTCTGATCTCTCTCTCTATGTCCACTACTTGCTGTACATATCCTACCAAGTCAGTCCTACACTGTTCCAATGTCCATTTCTCTGATGATGCAATTGTTGATGACTGAAGTGTTGATATCAACCCCCCCTCCACATCCCACACCCCGGATTGTAAATAATGTCTATAATTCTATGTATATACTCTGATGATTATCTTGTGTGATGACTGTATTATGATGATAGTATATATCTGTATCATGAATCAATTTAAGTGGACCCCGACTTAAACAAGTTGAAAAACGTATTGGGGTGTTACTATTTAGTGGTCAATTGTACGGAATATGTACTGCACTGTGCAATCTACTAATAAAAGTCTCAATCAATCAATCAATCAATCCCCAACATGATACCAAAAAACATTGTTCGTGCCTCCGACTTTAGTAATTAATTCTTATTTACCTAAAAAAATCTGGCTTTGTAGTTGAAAGATTCAAAATGAAGCCATATTACATGGTAATAGCATTTAAAAAACTACTGACCACCCAACAGGAACTCCCCAGGTCAGCAATCTTCACTGTAGCTTCAGTGAACACGTAGGGAGTAGCCTCTTCTTTTTCTAGGAGGCAAATCATTGGAAAATACAGTTTTTAAAAATGTCTAAAATACTAAATACATTACAACAAATTAACTTGTATTGCTTGATTACTTTGCAGCAATAAAAAAACAAATTTGCCTTCGGGCTGAGCCTCATCCTCAGTCGGTAGCCTGGACACACTGCTGCCACCCACTGGTTGATCGTTGGACTGCTGGTTCATGCACAGCAGAATGTTCTCTGGCTTGATGTCTGTGTGGATTATTTTACACTGACTGTGAAGGTAATCCAAACCTTGCAGCACCTGGACCAAAAAAAGTCATAAAATGGACATATTAGCAGTAACATTATACGATATTCATAATATTTACCTGAATGAGTATTTGTTTGACACAAGGCTGAAAGAGTCGCCGATTCTTAAAGTGCATCTGCAAGCTCCTGAGGTCTGGTCCCAGTAGCTCCAATACAAGACATATGTCTAAGCAGCATCCATTTAGGCGGGATTCTCAAACTGTGGTACGTGTACCACTCGTGGTACGCCAAATAATTACTTGAATAAAGTGCAGTGTCTTATTTTCCTGTATTCAAATACAGTGTGACTGTTCAAACTGTGTCTAATGTCACAATGGCCAAAATATTAATTATACTTGTTAAATTACCTATGACCTACTCAGTGGTCTAGTGGTTAGAGTGTCCGCCCTGAGGTTGGTAGGTTGTGAGTTCAAACCCCAGCCGAGTCATACCATAGACCAGGGGTCACCAACCTTTTTGAAAGCAAGAGCTACTTCTTGGGTAGTGATTAATGCGAAGGGGTACCAGTTTGATACACACTTCAATAAATTGCCAGAAATAGCCAATTTGCTCAATTTACCTTTAACTCTATGTTATTATTAATAATGAATGATATTTACACTTAATTGAACGGTTTAAAAGAGGAGAAAACACGAAAAAAATGACAATTAAATTTTGAAACATAGTTTATCTTCAATTTCGACTCTTTAAAATTCAAAATTCAGCCCCTAAAAAGAAGAGGAAAACTAGCTAATTCGAATCTTTTTGAAAAAAATTTAAAAAATAATTTATGGAACATCATTGGTAATTTTTCCTGATTAAGATTAATTTTAGAATTTTGATGACATGTTTTAAATAGGTTAAAATCCAATCTGCACTTTGTTAGAATATATAACAAATTGGACCAAGCTATATTTCTAACAAAGACAAATCATTATTTCTTCTAGATTTTCCAGAACAAAAATTTTAAAAGAAATTCAAAAGACTTTGAAATAAGATTTAAATTTGATTCTACAGATTTTCTAGATTTGCCAGAATAATTTTTATGAATTTTAATCATAACAAGTTTGAAGAAATATTTCACAAATATTCTTCGTCGAAAAAACAGAAGCTAAAATGAAGAATTAAATTAAAATGTATTTATTATTCTTTACAATAAAAAAAAAAAATGTACTTGAACATTGATTTAAATTGTCAGGAAAGAAGAGGAAGGAATTTAAAAGGTAAAAAGGTATATGTGTTTAAAAATCCTAAAATCATTTTTAAGGTTGTATTTTTTTCTCTAAAATTGTCTTTCTGAAAGTTATAAGAAGCAAAGTAAAAAAAATAATGCATTTATTTCAACAAGTGAAGACCAAGTCTTTAAAATATTTTCTTGGAATTTCAAATTCTATTTGAGTTTTGTCTCTCTTAGAATTAAAAATGTCGAGCAAAGCGAGACCAGCTTGCTAGTAAATAAATACAATTTAAAAAATAGAGTCAGCTCACTGGTAAGTGCTGCTATTTGAGCTATTTTTAGAACAGGCCAGCGGGCTACTCATCTGGTACTTACGGGCTACCTGGTGCCCGCGGGCACCGCGTTGGTGACCCCTGCCATAGACTTTAAAAATGGGAGCCATTACCTCCCTGCTTGGCACTCTGCATCGAGGGTTGGAATTGGGGGTTAAATCTAGGGGATGGGTCAAATGCAGAGGACAAATTTCACCACACCTAGTGTGGTACTTTAACTAAATAAAACCTCTGCCTTGTTTTTAATGAATACTTAGGCCTACTATGTGACTGTATTTTAATTCTGATCATTATGGTGGTACTTGGAGAACCAAGTTTGAGAACCACTGCATTAAGGTATCATGTATTGCACTTTGTATGTACTGTGAATGCACCCATACTTAGGGGTGTAACGGTACGTGTATTTGTATTGAACAGTTTCGGTACGGGGGTTCCGGTTCGGTTCGGAGGTGTACCGAACGAGTTTCCACACGGACATATTAAGTAGCGTAACGCACGTTGTGTAAACAATGCACACCAAGGCACAACACGCGGCATGCTAGCAGCTAACGGGCTATGATAGACTGACCATACGTCCTCTTTTGACCGGACATGTCCTCTTTTGCGGAGCTGTCAGGGCAGAGTTTCTTAAATGCCTCAAATGTCCGGAATTTTGAGTTAGGGTTGCGTTTATTTTCAATGTACGTTCAGGCTTAAGAAGGGGTTAAAAACAAAACAAATTGTGCGAGCAGCAGCATTGGTGAGGGAGCTGCAGAGACAGAGAGAGCGAGAGAGTTATGATAAACGCGCATGCGTCGCCAGGCTCTGCTTTTTATCCATAGATTTATCACATTTAATTTGTTATTATCTATAGCAGGGGTGTCAAAAGTGTGCCCCGGAGGCCATTTGCGGCACACAGCTAATGTTTTAAAGGCCCACGGCACATTCTAAAAATACTATTAAAATGAAAGCTGCAAGCAGCGATGGACGGGACCGACTTTGAGGGCTCATAAAATCCAAACCGGAACAGTTTTTAAAACTCTTTCATCAACTTTTAATCAGAAGGGTTCAATCTCTCTCCTGTGCTAATTTGAAGCCGACACGACAAACGCGCTCAGAGGAGATAATGTTTGAAAAAAGGTGACTGTTTTTATTCCACTTTTGTTTTGAAGGGGGAATTGCAAACTTCCTGTTGATTTTCGCTGGGGGTTGTCAGTGTATGAAATATAGGTCTAAGTGAGACCTACATAGAGGTTTTTGTTTCATGTCTCTATGACATTCCTACTGGGAGTTAGAGGCAGTTTCGTCTGTGTTTTATTCCTAGGGGGCGCTAGAGCGCAATTTTGAGTTTTGGGGTTTGTTTTTTTTATTAGATCGCAATTTTTGCCAGTCCTGATGTGTGTGTCCAATTTGGTGAGTTTTGAAGCATGTTAAGGGGGTCAAATTACAGCTCAAAGAGGCGGCGGTATAATAATAAAACGCTAGAAATACAATAGGGTACTCTGTCCCTAATAAACAAAAACATAACAAAAGTGAAATAAAAAAGCTTAAAGGTTAAATGTAATTTAGAAAAAGTTGCATTGTTGACTAATAAAACAAAGCTGTTTTATTTTCTTTCAAACTGTCATTGCTCAAAACATAATATTGAATCAAAATCAATGTTATTATGAATTATTGACCTACCCAAGGTTCCCATTACTTCACATCAAATATTACACTAAGAAAAATATTTTTGGTGGAAGATTTTGCAAATTTGGTAAATAAATAACCCACAAATGTATATTTTGTTGTTATCTTACTGTACCGAAAATGAACCGAACCGTGACCTCTAAACCAGGGGTCACCAACGCGGTGCCCGCGGGCACCAGGTAGCCCGTAAGGACCAGATGAGTAGCCCGCTGGCCTGTTCTAAAAATAGCTCAAATAGCAGCACTTACCAGTGAGCTGCCTCTATTTTTAAAATGTTATTTATTTACTAGCAAGCTGGTCTCGCCTTGCTCGACATTTTTAATTCTAAGAGAGACAAAACTCAAATAGAATTTGAAAATCCAAGAAAATATTTTAAAGACTTGGTCTTCACTTCTTTAAATAAATTCATTTATTTTTTTACTTTGCTTTTTATAACTTTCAGAAAAACAATTTTAGAGAAAAAAATACAACCTTAAAAATGATTTTAGGATTTTTAAACACATATACCTTTTTACCTTTTGAATTCCTTCCTCTTCTTTACTGACCATTTAAATCAATGTTCAAGTAAAAAAAATGTTTTTATTGTAAAGAATAATAAATACATTTTAATTTAATTCTTCATTTTAGCTTCTGTTTTTTCGACGAAGAATATTTGTAAAATATTTCTTCAAACTTATTATGATTAAAATTCAAAAAAATTATTCTGGAAAATCTGTAGAATCAAAATTAAATCTTATTTCAAAGTCTTTTGAATTTCTTTTAAAATTTTTGTTCTGGAAAATCTAGAAGAAATAATGATTTGTCTTAGTTAGAAATATAGCTTGGTCCAATTTGTTATATATTCTAACAAAGTGCAGATTGGATTTTAACCTATTTAAAACATGTAATCAAAATTCTAAAATTAATCTTAATCAGGAAAAATTAGTAAAGATGTTCCATAAATAATTTTTTTAATTTTTTCAAAAAGATTCGGATTTGCTAGTTTTTCTCTTCTTTTTTTCGGTTGAATTTTGAATTTTAAAGAGTCGAAATTGAAGATAAACTATGTTTCAAAATTTAATTGTCATTTTTTTCGTGTTTTCTCCTCTTTTAAACCGTTCAATTAAGTGTAAATATCATTAATTATTAATAATAACATAGAGTTAAAGGTAAATTGAGCAAATTGTCTATTTCTGGCAATTTATTTAAGTGTGTATCAAACTGGTAGCCCTTCGCATTAATCACTACCCAAGAAGTAGCTCTTGCTTTCAAAAAGGTTGGTGACCCCTGCTCTAAACCGAGGTACGTACCGAACCGATTTTTTTGTGTACCGTTACACCCCTACCCATACTGGATACATACACATGGTACAAACTTAGGCGTATTCTAGAGGTTTCATTGTATATTAATGACTGGGTTACTAGTCATCCTCCTTAAATGATCTACATATTTCCATCCATCTCTCTGAAAGGATACGAACTCCATTGACTCCGGCCAGCTTGAACTCATCCTGCAGCTGAACTATCTTCTCACTGTGCGGATGCCTTCTGGAGGACCCAGCGGTCTGTAAAGTAGAGAAGGAAATATTACAAGTGCAAAAGAGCTGACATAAAAACAAAAAGGTTTCTACTGACACATCTTAAGAGGGCAAGTTCATCCTGTCCCGCCTGAGCGAAACCAGCTCCGCTCTTCAGAACCTTCACAGCAACGCGACGACCAAAACTGCAACCAACACATCACATCTCGCAATAAGCTTGCATCATGACAATATAGTCCAGGGGTCAGCAACCTTTTTGAAAGCAAGAGCTACTTCTTGGGTAGTGATTAATGTGAAGGGCTACCAGTTTGATACACACTTAAATAAATTGCCAGAAATAGCCAATTTGCTCAATTTACCTTTAACTCTATGTTATTATTAATAATTAATGATATTTACACTTAATTGAACGGTTTAAAAGAGGAGAAAACACGAAAAAAATTACAATTAAATTTTGAAAAATAGCTTCTCTTCAATTTCGACTCTTTAAAATTCAAAATTCAACCGAAAAAAAGAAGAGAAAAACTAGCTAATTCGAATCTTTTTGAAAAAATTAAAAAAAGAATTTATGGAACATCATTACTAATTTTTCCTGATTAAGATTAATTTTAGAATTTTGATGACATGTTTTAAATAGGTTAAAATCCAATCTACACTTTGTTAGAATATATAACAAATTGGAACAAGCTATATTTCTAACAAAGACAAATCATTATTTCTTCTAGATTTTTCAGAACAAAAATTTTAAAAGAAATTCAAAAGACTTTGAAATAAGATTTAAATTTGATTCTACAGATTTTCGAGATTTGCCGGAATAATTTTTTTGAATTTTAATCATAAGTTTGAAGAAATATTTCACAAATATTCTTTGTCGAAAAAACAGAAGCTAAAATAAAGAATTAAATTAAAATGTATTTATTATTCTTTACAATAAAATAAATACATTTACTTGAACATTGATTTAAATTGTCAGGAAAGAAGAGGAAGGAATTTAAAAGGTAAAAAGGTATATGTGTTTAAAAATCCTAAAATCATTTTTAAGGTTGTATTTTTTCTCTAAAATTGTCTTTCTGAAAGTTATAAGAAGCACAGTAAAAAAATTAATGAATTTATTTCAACAAGTGAAGACCAAGTCTTTAAAATATTTTCTTGGATTTTCAAATTTTATTTGAGTTTTGTCTCTCTTAGAATTAAAAATGTTGGGCAAAGCGAGACCAGCTTGCTGGTAAATAAATAAAATTTAAAAAATAGAGGCAGCTCACTGGTAAGTGCTGCTATTTGAGCTATTTTTAGAACAGGCCAGCGGGCTACTCATCTGGTCCTTACGGGCTACCTGGTGCCCGCGGGCACCGCGTTGGTGACCCCTGATATAGACAATATAAAACATATGGAGGCTACTTAACCCACAGGAATCAATACGAGAAGCTAGGGGAACACACGTCTACAATGCTAAATATATCCTGTGGTGTACCACGGGGTTCAATACTGAGACCAAAACTGTTCAATCTTTATATACATGACATTTGTAATATTATTCGCAGACGATATAACTGCATTTTTTTCAGGAGAGAACACACAGACGCAAATACAAATAATAACAGAACCAAAGACATTGTTTGTGTCAGGCTTGTCCCTGACAGTTTGGTCAAGTTTTAGTTTTCCTCTGCGTTTGTCTTTGTTTCCTGTCAGCACTCTTATTTTGGTTGTACCTCAGCTGTGGCTGATTGGCACCGGGCCAAACCTGGTGTCAATCAGCCAGCTGCTATTTGAACCTGCCTTCCCATCCAGTCTGTGCTGGATTATTGTCATTCCTACCTGTCGAGTAGATATCGTTACAGCTACTACCTGTCGTGCTACTACTTGTCCTTGTACCTGTCGTCGTAGCGGTAAGCTGCTCCTGTTAGCTATTTGTAGTTTGCTTTCTCCTAGCTCTTTTGTTTTGTGTTTTCTTGTTAGCCATTAGCTGTTTCCAGTTTTTCTGTTTGCTGGATCCTGTTTTCAGTTTTGGCTATTCCTAGTTCCTGGTTTGTGTTTTTACCTTTTATTTTATGAACATTAAATCATGTTTTCCTGGACAATGCCTGCCGCCATCTCTGCATCTTGGGGTTCGTCACCAAAAAACTGTGACAGTTTGGCAAAAACAGACTATCTTTGAATCTCAGTTCAACTAAAATAATGCTAGTCATGCAGTAACAGTAGAAGAGAAAGTCAAACACAAATACAAATAGACGGTGTAGACCAGGGGTGTCCAAAGTGTGGCCCGGGGGCCATTTGCGGCCCGCAGCTCATTTTTAATTGGCCCGCGACACCGGCAAAATACAATTTGTGCTTAGGAAAAATGGAACCAGACCAAATTCCCCCAAAATGGGACCTGAAAACCAAAATTGCTGTTAACCTGTGCGTCTTTTACATGGTGTTTGATGAACATACACTACCGTTCAAAAGTTTGGGGTCACCCAAACAATTTAGTGGAACAGCCTTCATTTCTAAGAACAAGAATAGACTGTCGAGTTTCAGATGAAAGTTCTCTTTTTCTGGCCATTTTGAGCGTTTAATTGACCCCACAAATTTGATGCTCCAGAAACTCAATCTGCGCAAAGGAAGGTCAGTTTTGTAGCTTCTGTAACGAGCTAAAGTGTTTTCAGATGTGTGAACATGATTGCACAAGGGTTTTCTAATCATCAATTAGCCTTCTGAGCCAATGCGCAAACACATTGTACCATTAGAACACTGGAGTGATAGTTGCTGGAAATGGGCCTCTATACACCTATGTAGATATTGCACCAAAAAGCAGACATTTGCAGCTAGAATAGTCATTTAGCACATTAGCAGTGTATTTCTTTAAAGTTAAGACTACCGTATTTCCTTGAATTGGCGCAGGGAATATAGTATTCGCACGTCTAGAATTACTGCCGGGTCAAACTCGTTTCTCAAAATAATTAACGCATGCTTGGCCTTATCGCCGGTTTATTATTTTAATTTTATTATCGCATGTCTATAATTTTCACTGGGTCAAACTCGTTTCGCAAAATATTTAGCATATGGCTAGAACTTCCACCGGGTCAAATTCGTTACGTCACGAGTGACGCATCTGTCCTCATTTTCAAAATGGAGGAAGCTGCTTTCAGTAGTTTACAATCGCACAAAGGAAAAAAGATAAAGAGTTATTCAGTAGGAT
Source organism: Entelurus aequoreus (assembly GCF_033978785.1). Lineage (NCBI taxonomy): Eukaryota > Metazoa > Chordata > Actinopteri > Syngnathiformes > Syngnathidae > Entelurus > Entelurus aequoreus. Next base: position 82,773,939 of record NC_084737.1, read on the forward strand.
TTAAGGTCCAAGCTATTGAATACCGGTACAGTATGCTAAAGAGAACAGTAAGCAGCTATGTTTTATTAATATACCGTAGCTGCGTGTGTGAAATACTGTATAAGTCATTAAATGACTCCCGCCTCCTGGTGGTAGAGGGCGCTGCCGCGCTAGTGATCCTTCTTGCGACTTCCGGTACTGCAGAAGAAGTGAACACACGCAGCCTCTGCCTGAACTTTTAACAAGGAGGATTACATACCGGTATCTAAAATAAAACAGTTTTCTAAACTGGACTTTCAATGGAAGCAGGAGGTAATAATTAAAGGAATATCTCCATCGAGACAGAGACTTTTAAAACGGAAGAAAGAAAATAAGGAAGACTTCTATAAACAAGTTATCGATGCTTTTGGTCAGAAGGAGCTGCAGATGGACTCCATTTATAAGTACAGGTAAGACCATAATAACGTTTTTTTTTAATTAAATGTGCTTTTCATGATGGTATGCTGACATCACACTCAAAGCGCACGCCTAAATTTTATGGATTCCTTTTGGTAAACGCCGGAGTGAGAAGAGGTTTTAAAATAATTACCGCATGCACGGCCATCCCGCCGGTTTCCGGGAAACGCAGGAGTGACAGGAGGTTTTAAATTAATTAACGCCCCTGCGGCTATTCAAGGAAATACGGCAGTTTAAAGTTATCTTCATTGAAAAGTACAGTACTTTTCCTTCAAAAATAAGGACGTTTCAATGTGACCCCAAACTTTGGAACGGTAGTGTGTATACACATTTCTTGCCAGATATGGTAAGATTTAGAGTTTGTTAAAGCTAAATATTAATAATAATAAGTATTGATAAAGACTAATTATAAAATGAATAATTGATTGAACTACATTGTACTAGTTTTTTGTTACGTTTCGTTTTATGTATGCACTCCGCGATGCAGAGACGGCAGGCAAGTGCACAAAAGAATGGTAATGTTAAGATTTTGAGTGTGCTAAGCCTTATAATGTAATAATCATACTTAATATTGATAAAGAATTAAATAATGAGAATAATTGATTCAACTACATTGTATTAGTTTTTGTTACGTTAGGCACTCCGGGGTGCAGAGATGGCAGGCAAGTGCAGAAAATAAGTCTTCTTTACCAGAGAAAGGCAGGTGCACAAATGGAAAAGAGACCTATGAAGCGCAAAGGTACAGCGTTGAAGTACAAAGCAAAATAATCCAGTCCTCAAAAGCATCCTGATTGGCAACCAGGGACAGGTGACGGCGCCAGCACTCAGCTGGCAAATGGAGGAAAAAAGGATGTGGAACAAAAAATAAGAGCCTTGGACAGGAAATCATGCAAAATAAAAAAAAACTAATAACTGGCATGTAAGAGGTTTTCGAGGCTTGAATGTACAAAAAAGTACAAAGTGGCCCCTAGAGCCTTCAACTTTTCTGTATGCGGCCCTTGCTGGAAAAAGTTTGGACACCCCTGGTGTAGACATTGAAAGAGTAAATGAAAACACATTTCCACGTGTAATAATAGATGATAAAATGAACTGGAAATCTCGTAAAAAATATACAACAGACGGTGACAAGAAATACATCAATAATGAATAACCTCAAAATACGAATCGGACAAAAAAAATCACTCCATATTCTCTACTACTCGCTAGTATTACCATATCTTTGTTATTGTGTAGAAATATGGGGAAAAAACCGCAAAAGTACATCTCAATCACTAATCGCAGTGTTTCCCACACATTCATTTATTTGTGGCGGCCCGCCACGAAATAATTACGTCCGCCACAAATTAAAAAAAATTTAAAAAAATGTTTGTCCTGTCCAGCTTCTCAGGCAAATCATATAGTTGATGTAGATGCCCGTATAGGCTGTTCACATGTACTTTATAAAAGAGAAGTGTAGGATACTTCTCTTGTTGCCTTATTTGTATTTGACCACTACTGTTTTGTGTTTATTTGTTACTGACTGTGGCAGGACACCTCTGCCTCTGTTTCACTTTATGTTGCTGGTAAATAATATGCTTGTAGTAGTAGGCTAAAGTTAAATTATTTAGTATGCACTAATTAAAGGGGCAGAGCTTTAAGAGACATTTTAGCTTTTATATTTTATAAGATGTATTTTTTGTAAGAACCACAATTAATAAATATATTTCAGTGAATAACTTATTGTTCAAATCTGTATATAAATATGTACATAAAGTGTTGTAATTATATTGTAAAATGGATGGATGGATGGACGTTTAAAACAAAACTGTTATTATTAATTAGTAAGTATACATTTTTTTAGCCTTTTTAGAGAAAATCATATCATTGTAGTCAATTGTGCAAATTACTCGATGATGTCATGGTGACCACGCCCATAGCCACGCCTCCACCGCCACAGGTATCTTGGCAGTTTATGGGAAACACTGGATCGTGTTACAAAAGAGGTCAGTTAGAATAGTACATATTGTTGGATATAAAGAACCTTTCAAACCCTTTATTTATTGAAAATATTCAACGATATTGTGAATTTGCAAACTGCCAAAATGATGTATAAAGCAAACTAAAACCTGCTACACTGCAAAAAGTGAAATCTAAGTAAGATGAAATATCTCAAATAAGGGTGATATTTGCTTGTTTTCTGTCTGATAAGATCATTCTTCTCACTAAGCAGGTTTTATGTTAGAGTGTTTTACTTGTTTTAAGGGTTTTGGTCCTAAATGATCTCAGTAAGATATTGTTGCTGAGATTTGATGAGCTATATTGAGTAAAACATGCTTGAAACTAGAATATCAAGTGTTGCAAAGCTGTGTCATCAACACTCACACGTATAAAACTACTTTTTTAAAGTAATCATTTCTTATTTCAAGCATGTAAAAAAATAAAAAATCTTGACTTTGACACAATTGTGTCTCATAATTAAAACAGATGACAGCCAAATGGACTTTGCTGTTTTATTTTCAATGAAACAATATAAAACACATACTCATATAGTAGTACACTTGTTATTAGTGAGAATATACTTATTTTAAGGTATTTTTGGGTTCATTGAGGTTAGCTAATTTGACTTGTTTTGGAAAGTCTTGACAAGCCAAATGTTCTTGTTCTATTGGCAGATAATTTTGCTTAGTTCTAGTAAAATACCCCTCATTTTTGTATTTTTTTTCTTGTTTTTGAACACTGACTTTTTGCAGTGTACCCAAGAACATACAACAGTTATTCTCAACAAAAGAGGAGAAATACAACCTTAGAAAAAGTTTTAACTTAAAAAATTAGTATGCACAACCAACACTTAAAACCTTTAGTATATCAGTATGTGGAATTGAATTATGGAATGGATTGAGTAAATAAATGTACTAATATGATCCGGTTTAAGGAACTGTTCAAACTCAAATAATTTACAAAGTACAATATTGAACATTTAGAATTGATTGATAATCTTATTCATCTCAATATATAATACAACTTACTTTACAGGGTGTTATTTATTTATGTTGAATCGGAGTTTATTGGGAACAAATTGGGAACGGAAGTGAACAAAAGTGTTAGCAATTGCTCTGTAATGGAAAAGGTGTAGGATCAATTAAGCTGTGCTTCTTCGTACTCCTTTTCGAACATGTTGAATAGAGAAACGAGAAATTGTGATGTATCGTGTTGTATGCATGTTCGCGATAAACTCAAACCATAAACCAGTTATAAGTTATTTCCATCTACTGTCGCTGCGGGTTGAGTTATCATCGGGAGTTCCTACACTGCAAAAACTGAAATCTAAGTAAGATTAAATACACTACCGTTCAAAAGTTTGGGGTCACATTGAAATGTCCTTATTTTCAATGAAGATAACTTTAAACTAGTCTTAACTTTAAAGAAATTGTCATTCCTACCACATTGCTAATGTGCTAAATGACTATTCTAGCTGCAAATGTCTGCTTTTTGGTGCAATATCTACATAGGTGTATAGAGGCCCATTTCCAGCAACTATCACTCCAGTGTTCTAATGGTACAATGTGTTTGCTCATTGGCTCAGAAGGCTAATTGATGATTAGAAAACCCTTGTGCAATCATGTTCACACATCTGAAAACACTTTAGCTCGTTACAGAAGCTACAAAACTGACCTTCCTTTGAGCACATTGACTTTCTGGAGCATCACATTTGTGGGGTCAATTAAACGCTCAAAATGGCCAGAAAAAGAGAACTTTCATCTGAAACTCCACAGTCTATTCTTGTTCTTAGAAATGAAGGCTATTCCGCAAAATTTTTTGGGTGACCCCAAACTTTTGAACGGTAGTGTATATATTTTAAACAATTTTGTCAATTGTAATTAATTATTTAGACCCATCCATCCATCCATCCATTTTCTACCGCTTATTCCCTTCGGGGTCGCGGGGGCGCTGGAGCCTATCTCAGCTACAATCGGGCGGAAGGCGGGGTACACCCTGGACAAGTCGCCACCTCATCGCAGGGCCAACACAGATAGACAGACAACATTCCCACTCACATTCACATACTAGGGCCAATTTTTTTTTAGTGTTGCCAATCAACCTATCCCCAGCTGCATATAAAAATTACTAAGGTGGTATTATTTAGACCACCTTAGTAATTTTTATATATATATATATAATTTAATTGCCAATTTATTTTTTTTATCATTTCTGATTTTATTTCGATGTACTTTATTATGCAAGGTATATAAAATTATTGTGTGTAGTCAAGTCAAACTTTATTTATAAAGCACATTAAAACAACATAAGTTGACCAACGCACTGCACGGGGCACATAACACAATAAAAACAGTAAAATAATTTAAACAGTGAATAACACAATTTACAGTGACATCAAATTTTTGTTAAAAACTGATGAGGTAAAGGATATGATACTTGCACATTGCTGTAATATAATATTTTTAATTTGTATTTACAGCAGAAATGACGGGTCGTATCAAGTGATGGTTGCTTTTACAAACGGTGTAGCTCAGGTTTCTTTGCCTCGCCAAAGCATTTTCATTAGGATCATTTTCATTGCAATACCCCAAAACATGATCGTTAAGAAGTGAGGCTTTACCTGAGATCCAGACAGAGCCACACGGTGGAGAAATAACCCCAGCCGAGCTTCGAGAGCACCTTGTACCTTCTATTAAATGTGTCGCCTATCTGCACGGGGTGATAACCACCTGAGGACATTAAAGCAAAATAAATAAAAGGGAGGGAAAAGCTATGAGGCTTAAATCCATCTTGCTTGCCGTATTTTTCGGACTATAAGTCGCAGTTTTTTTCATAGTTTGGCCGGGGGTGCGACTTATACTCAGGAGCGACTTATGTGTGAAATGATTAGCGTAAAATATCAAATAATATTATTTAGCTCATTCACGTAAGAGACTATACGTATAAGATGTCATGGGATTTAGCGATTACACTGCAAAAACAGAAATCTAAGTAAGATTAAACATTTCAAATAAGGGTGATATTTGCTTATTTTCTGTCTGATAAGATAATTCTTCTCACTAAGCAGATTTTATGTTAGAGTGTTTTACTTGTTTTAGGGGTTTTGGTCCTAAATGATGTCAGTAAGATATTACAGCTGAGATTTGATGAGCTATATTGAGTAAAACATGCTTGAAACTAGAATATCAAGTGTTGCAAAGCTGTGTCATCAACACTCACAAGTAGAAAACTACTTTTTTAAAGTCATCATTTCTTATTTGAAGCATGAAGAAAAATCATGATTTTGACACAATTGTGTCTCATAATTAAAACAGATGACAGCCAAATGGACTTTGCTGTTTTATTTCCAATGAAACAATAGAAAACACGTGCTCATATAGTAGTACAGTTGGCACAGTACAGTAAACTGACAGTTAATATTTAAACATTTAACATTTCTAACAATTTTGAACAGAAATAGTTCATGCACATTCAGATGAATTCTTCAAAATGACAATTAAAAAATGTTTGGCTGGCGCCGGGCTGTATATATGCGCACTAATTGACTGAAAGAGCACGCACTTGGCGCGATGATGTCATGTTGTTGATGGAAAAATGCATTTTTAGACAATATGATTTGCCTGAGCGGCTAGGAGACCCCGAGAGTAACAAGTAGCCTTGTTGCCTTTCCGTTAACAACAATAAACTAGCTTTTAGTCTAAGTTTTCCGGTTTCAAGAAATGTAATGCCAAGTGCATATCATTATGTCAAGATAATGGCACTAGCATTTATTTAATTTAAGAATATTTTTCAACATTTTGAGCAAAAAGGGCTCATATATATTTTTTTCTATCAAGAAAAGTGCACTTGTTATTAGTGAGAATATACTTATTTTAAGCTATTTTTGGGTTCATTGAAGTTAGCTAATTAGGGTCCGCATGTACCCTGTAAGGGTACAAAGGACACTATTGAAATTGTAAGGTTTTATTATTATTATTATACCGGCCGCCTCTTCGAGCTGCAATTTGACCCACTTAACATGCTTTAAAACTCACAAAATTTGACACACACATCAGGACCTGCGAAAATTGCCATCTAATAAAAATACCAAACCCCAAAAATCAAAATTGCGCTCTAGCGCCCCCTAGGAAAAATCAAAAACAAACTGCCTGTAACTCCCACTAGGAAGGTCGTAGAGACATGAAACCTGTATGTAGGTCTCACTTAGACCTACAATTCATAATTCAACATCCTCGGGCAAAAACCAACAGGAAGTTGGCAATTTCCCATTTAAGACAAAAATGTACTAAAAACACACATTTTTGCCTCTTTGAGCTGTAATTTGACCCCCTTAAAATACTTCAAAACTCACCAAACTTCTCACACACATCAGGACCGGTGGAAATTGTGATCTAAAAAAAACCGAACCCCAAAACTCGAAATTGCGCTCTAGCGCAATTTTTGAATAAAACAGAGACAAAACTGCTTCTCAGAGGAAAACTCAGACAAAACTGCTTGTAACTTCCGGTAGGAACGTCTTAGAGACATGAAACAAATACCTCTATGTAGGTCTCACCTAGACCTGCATTTCATAGATTGACATCCTTCAGCAAAAATCAACAGGAAGTTTACAATCCCTCCTTCAAAACAAATTTTTTGTTAAAACCGGTCATCAAACATCAAACATTATCTCCTCTGAGCGCGTTTGTTGTTTCGGCTTCAAACTACTACAGAAGAGACATTGAACCCTTCTGATTAAAAGTTGACGACGGCGTTTAGATTCGTGCTACCGTTTTGATTTTACGAGCCTTCAAAGAACCGCTGCTCTGATGCTGCTCCGCTGCGGTCAATGACAACGTGAAATGGAATTGTTTCTTTTTTGTCCTCAAAATTCTACACACAATACCCTATAATGACAATGTGAATTGGATCCGCTGCTGTGATTTTACGCGCCTTCAAAGAAAACAACCACTGTGCCGCAGCACCTAGGAAAAAAAGACAGACAGAACTGCCTCTAACTCCCAGTACGAATATCGTAGAGACACGAAACAAAAACCTCTATGTAGGTCTCACTCAGGACTACCACTGGACAAAAGTATTGGGACACCTAGGACTAGCACCAGCCAAAATGCGGACCCGACCAACGCTGCTTGCAGCTTTAATTTTACTAGTTTTGGAAAGTCTTGACAAGCCACATTTTCTTGTTCTATTGGCAGATAATTTTGCTTAGTACAAGTAAAATACCCCTCATTTTTGTATTTTATTTCCTTGTTTTTGAACACTGACTTTTTGCAGTGTAGGAGTGACAGATTGTTTGGTAAACGTATAGCATGTTCTATATGTTATAGTTATTTAAATGACTCTTACCATAATATGTTACATTAACATACCAGTTGGTTATTTATGCCTCATATAAAGTACACTTATTCAGCCTGTTGTTCACTATTCTTTAGACATTTTAAATTGCCTTTCAAATGTCTATTCTTGGTGTTGGCTTTTATCAAATAAATGTCCCCAAAAAATGCGACTAATGCGACTTATATATGTTTTTATCCTTCTTTATTATGCATTTTCGGCCGGTGCGACTTATACTCCGGAGCGACTTATACTCCGAAAAATACGGTAATTGTCATCAAAATCATGTCTAAAAGATAAATATATAAAAATGTAGAAGATTAAGACAGAGAGAGATTATTAGTGTCATTTGTAAATGAGTAGGAGTATGAAACACTGTCATACCATAACAATATCCTCTTGGGTCTTCAGCTTCCTTCAGCTCCAGCTGCTCCAGGCTTGCCAGGGCCTCGGAAGTGTGGGATAACCCACATTTACTCCTATTACACGCACACACACACACAATTACACACATTGGTGATGAAAACAACAACATCAAGGCCAAACAATCCTGATTTGGATCAGCACCTTCGTACACATCGCCTACATTTGCATGAAGGAAAATGAGGACAAATGCCATCTTTACAGTCAAGCTGTCACAAAATGACGCAGAAAACCACAAAATAGTTCAAGATGTCTTCTTTTCCCGAATGTCAAAAGACACCCAACACTCACTAACGCATTGATCCTGATAAAAGACCATCCCTCTTTTTCAAGGCCTGTCCCTGTGAAGTACTTGTAGAAACAAAGAAAATGAAAGCTGCAAGCAGCGATGGACGGGACCGACTTTGACGGCTCATAAAACCCAAACTGGAGCAGTAATTAAAACTCTTTCATCAACTTTTAATCAGAAGGGTTCAATCTCTCTCCTGTGCTAGTTTGAAGCCGACACGACAAACGCGCTCAGAGGAGATAATGTTTAAAAAAAGGTAACTGTTTTTACTAAACTTTTGTTTTGAAGGGAGAATTGCAAACTTCCTGTTGATTTTTGCTGGGGGTTGTTAATATATGAAATCTAGGTCTAAGTGAGACCTACATAGAGGTTTTTGTTTCATGTCTCTACGACATTCCTACTGAAAGTTACAGGCAGTTTGGTCTGTGTTTTCTTCCTAGGAGCAGTTTTGTCTGTGTTTTATTCCTAGGGGGCGCTAAAGCGCAATTTTGAGTTTTGCGGTTTGTTTTTTTTATTAGATTGCAATTTTCGCCAGTCCTGATGTGTGTGTCCAGTTTGGTGAGTTTTGAAGCATGTTAAGGGGGTCAAATTACAGCTCAAAGAGGCAAAGGTGACTGTTTTTACTAAACTTTTGTTTTGAAGGGGGAATTGCCGACTTCCTGTTGATTTTTGCTGAAGGATGTTCGTGTATGAAATCTAGGTCTAAGTGAGACCTACATAGAGGTTTTTGTTTCATGTCTCTACGACATTCCTACTGGAAGTTACAGGCAGTTTTGTCTGTGTTTTCTTCCTAGGGGGCGCTAGAGTGCAATTTTGAGTTTGTTTTTTTGATTGGACCGCAATTTTTGCCAGTCCTGATGTGTGTGTCAAATTTGGTGAGTTTTGAAGCATGTTAAGGGGGTCAAATTACAGCTCAAAGAGGCGGCGGTATAATAATAAAGAATAAAACCTTAGAAATACAATAGGGTCCTCTGTCCCAAAGGGACATTCGGTCCCTAAAACTAGGCCTGTCAAACTATTAAAATATGTATAGTGGCTACTCAATTTGTTTATAGTTAACTCAAAATTAATCACAGATAAATATCATTTTTCGTTATTAATAAGTGTACCCTAGACATACAATTTTAAAGTTTTGAATACCACGACTGGACAATTAGTTTGCTTTAATTAATTGTTTTTAAACGTTATGCTTTTTTTAAACAACTCAACACAGAAAGGATATAAACACGCTTTTATAAAGATTTTTTTTTTTTTTTTTAAACTGCAGTGCGTTGGTGTCTTGCCGGGTTTTGTATTATTACAACATTTGCATTCCTGCTGTAGGAGCACTTGCACTCAGAGGGGACGAGCTAGACTTCCGTGTTTAGATACCAGTTTCACACATTGATAGTGCAAAATGGTGATTGTTATGATCATGCTTTGTCAAATGTGATATTAATACCTAAATAAATGCTTATGATATTATTATACACCTGTACATTACATGTTGTACAAGTTAATGGTATTCCTATCCTGCATGGGATCAATAAAGTACTTTCTATTCTATTCTATTCTATTTTAACCTTCTTTATTTATCAATAAAATGTAATAATCAGCCTGCTAAACATTCTGTAATTGCGGACTATCAGTCAGAACGGGTTATAATAGAATATACACTTTATTTCAATCTGCTATAAAACATTTGTTTAGGTAGAAATATCCCAGATTACTAATAAATACTTAATATATAAAACAAAACGGAGGTTTAGTATATATAACATATTTCCAACAAATATGCAGATTTTATCATGCTATTGTATTACCATTAGGGGTGTCAAATTGTTGCAATAATTCCAATTATTATTATTATTATGGGGCGGCATGGCGTAGTGGGTAGAGCGCCCGTGTCAGAAACCTGAGGGTTGCAGGTTCGCTCCCCGCCTCTTACCATGCCGTTGTGTCCTTGGGCAGGACACTTCACCCTTGCCCCCGGTGCCGCTCACACCGGTGAATGAATGATGAATGAATGATAAGTGGTGGTCGGAGGGGCCGTAGGCGCAAATTGGCAGCCACGCTTCCGTCAGTCTACCCCAGGGCAGCTGTGGCTACGAAAGTAGCTTACCACCACCAGGTGTGAATGAATGATGGGTTTTTAACATGTAAAGCGACTTTGGGTACTTAGAAAAGCGCTATATAAATCCCAGGTATTAATTAATTAGTCATATTTAGCACGTTTAAATTAATTATTCCAACTCTTAATCTCTTTGTTTTGTTTTAGTGAGTAAAACATACTGCATCTGTTTAAGTCACGACATGTATTTGGTTATAGTTCTACCTTGATGATAATGTCATGCATTTAAATGAAAATACCTCAAATTGAGGGATTTTCTCAGCAATTAATTACAAATCATAATTAATTGGTGGCTAATTTTTTTAATTGCTTGACAGCTCTAACATTATTACTGTTTAGTAACAGAATTAGTAGCAATAGTTTAGTTTAGTAGTAGTAATGTAAGTCAGCGTTAATTACAAAAAAGGCACATTAGGTTAATTAACAAATTACATAACATTTGTGGACAAAATTCTTTGTTTTGACTTTTGAATTATTGAAACAAAAATATAAAAAAAATAATCGGGCTATGTTTAGGTCAAATAAACAGAAAAGGGAAAATACTTTTGTTACGTTTTATTATATTTGGGTCAATACGGTACTTTCTAGAATTATTGTTCGTATGGCGAGTAGTTTTACTGAATTTTAGCTGTTTTAAACAGCTGTTAACGTCTCTTATTACACCTGTATGAATGTTGAAATGTTACTTAAAACATTACCAGAGTTCAGAGCCAAAATATTGTAATTGACTTTATGAGGTTTCCTTTGTGAGAAAGTGTTTTGTAAAATAAACAAGTTGAAAGTCAAACGGCATTAGAGCAGATTGTATTTGACTTCCACTGTGGTGTTAGCAATAAAATGTCATGTCTAGACAGGTCCGATAATGGCTTTTTTACCGATATCCGATGTTCCGATATTGTCCAACTCTTAATTACCGATACCGATATCAACCGATACCGATATATACAGTCGTGGAATTAACACATTATTATGCCTAATTTTGTTGTGACGCCCCGCTGGATGCATTAAACAATGTAACAAAATAAATCAACTCAAGTTACGGAAAAAAATGCCATATTTATTATTGAAGTCACAAAGTGCATTATTTTTTTTAACATGCCTCAAAACAGCAGCTTGGAATTTGGGAAATGCTCTCCCTGAGAGAGCATGAGGAGGTTGGGGTAGCGGGGGGTGTATATTGTAGCGTCCGGGAAGAGTTAGTGCTGCAAGGGGTTCTGGGTATTTGTTCTATAGTGTTTATGTTGTGTTACGGTGCGGATTTTCTCTCGAAATGAGTTTGTCATTCTTTTCTGGTGTGGGTTCACAGTGTGGCGCATATTTGTAACAGTGTTAAACTTGTTTATACGGCCACCCTCAGTGTGACCTGTATGGCTGTTGACCAAGTATGCTTGGCATTCACTTGTGTGTGTGAGAGGCCGTAGATATTATGTGACTGGGCCAGCACGCAAAGGCAGTGCCTTTAAGGTTTATTGGCGCTCTGTACTTCTCCCTACGGCCGTGTACACAGCGGCCTTTTAAAAAGTCATATATTTTACTTTTTGAAACTGATACCGCAAATTTTGAAACCGATACCGATAATTTCCGATATTACATTTTAAGTAATATTATCGGACATCTCTACTTAAAATCCTTTCATTTTTTCAAAAATCGACAGCGCGCCTAATGTACGCCATAATTCCATTTGTGCTTACTGACCTCAAAGCAATTTAATTTGGTACATGGTGTAATGATAAGTGTGGCCAGTAGATGGCAGTCCCACATAAGAGATATGTGTAGACTGCAATACGATGGCAGTGAACAACACCAAAACTTTAAATGTTCCATTGAGAATATAGAACATTACACGGCGCTCTGTACTTCTCCCTACGTCCGTGTACACAGCGGCCTTTTAAAAAGTCATACATTTTACTTTTTGAAACCGATACCGATAATTATGAAACCGATACCGATAATTTCCGATATTACATTTTAAAGCATTTATCGGTCGATATTATCGGACATCCCTGGTAATGTCCAATGCTGCTCCGCTTGTACAACTTGCAGTTTTCTGATTGAAAACTTCCTTGGCAGAGGTAATTAACACGCAGTCCATCTCCTCACACGTGCTGACTGAGCATCGTCTACATACAAACTGTATTCCGTGTCAAATATTAAGAGACAGGGGTCGAGTTGCTCTGATGAACCACCGACCTAAATAAATCAAAAAGTTCTCACAGACTCTGACTGGTCATGGAAACTATTTCCATCTGGGCTAGTAATCATTTTGCAGCACCTTGCAGCCTGACAACTTGCTCATGTATTGTATAAAATGCCAAGATAAGATAAGGTGGACACTCCCACCAGAAGTTGAATCATGCAACATTTTGCATGTGTATCACTAATTACATACACTGCAAAAAGTGAAATCTATGTAAGATGAAATATCTCAAATAAGGCTGATATTTGCTTATTTTCTGTCTGATAAGATCATTCTTCTCACTAAGCAGATTTTATGTTAGAGTGTTTTACTTGTTTTAAGTGTTTTGCTCCTAAATGATCTCAGTAAGATATTACAGCTGAGATTTGATGAGCTATATTGAGTAAAACATGCTTGAAACTAGAATATCAAGTGTTGCAAAGCTGTGTCATCAACACTCACAAGTAGAAAACTAATTGTTTTATAGCAGGGGTGTCCAAAGTGCGGCCTGGGGGCCATTTGCGGCCCGCAGCTAATTGTTTACCGGCCCGCCACACATTCTGTAAATGCTATTGCAAAAATAAAAATAAAAACATTAAAAAAAGTAGAATGAGGTGACATCTAACTAGAAAAAGTTGCAATGTTGACACAAAGCTGCCATGCAGGCTGTTTTTTTTCTTCTTTTGTCTATCTTTATTTTCCTTTTTTTGCCATTGCTCAAAAAAAAATAAAAAAAAAATGTTATAATGAATTATTGACCTATTCAAGGCTCCAATTATTTCACTTTAAAATGTTTTATGTGGAAAATATTGCATACATTGTGTGGTTGCCATGCAAAAACATCGTTTTCTTTGACAAAAGAGCATAAAACGAACAAAATGATAGTTCAAACGTAAAATGGACAGATATATCTGAAGTTGATCTTGTAACTTAAGTGTTGAAAGTAAAAAAAACATAATACAAATGTATTACTTTGAGTGGGGCACCTTTTGTATCCTAAATATATTTAATGGGATTTTATTTATCTTTTTACTGTGATTACTCAAAAATAACAATGAATTAATATCAATGGTGTCCTGCATTATTGATGTTTTTAAGGCTCTAATTACTTCACATCAAACATTGCTTTCTGAATGTTTTGGGCAGTGGAGGAAATACTGCATATTTTAATTTTATTATAAAAAACAAAGTTGTCTTGACAGAAAAGGCCTAAAAACTTTTTGTTTTTTTACATTTTATATCAACCTAAAGTTGATATACTGTACAGATTTACTGTAACTGTTAAATAAATAAAAAAATAATAATAATTTGACTTGTTTTTAACATTTTAATGACTTAGACCTTTATGGTCCCCGGGAGCCCTAAATGTAAAAAAAAAAACAAAATCCATATATTTTGTTATGATTTGAAAATGAAAACTATCAAAATGGCCCCCGCAGGCTTTAATTTTTCCGTGTGCGGCCCTCAGGGGAAAAAGTTTGGACACCCCTGTTTTAAAGTAATCATTTCTTACTTCAAGCATGAAAATAAAAATGATGTAATGCATATCATTATGTCGAGATAATGGCACTAGCATTTACTTCATTTAATAATATTTTTCAACATACTGAGCAAAAAAGTCTTTTTTTTTCTACCAAGAAAAATACACTTGTTGTTAGTGAGAATATACTTATTTGAAGGTATTTTTGGGGTTCATTGAGGTTAGCTAATTTGACTTGTTTTAGAAAGTCTTGACAAGCCGAATGTTCTTGTTCTATTGGCAGATCATTTTGCTTAGTTCAAATAAAATACCTCTAATTTTTGTATTTTTTTTTCTGCTTTTTGAACTTTTTGCAGTGTAACAAAGAAACATGGAAAAAAAATGCACTACCTCGGTGTGTAAAATAATGCTTCCTCTTAATTGCAACCAAATAGACTTTTAAAGATGCATTTAGGAGCAAAAGTTGTGCATGAAGCTGAAAAAAAGACAAAGTAGCCAAGTTGCTGCAGTCTTAAGAGACAACAAAAGGCCGACACTCACGTGTGACGCTGCAGAGGGGCGGCGAAGAGCGGACGGCGACTCCTCTCCATCATGAGCGGCGATAGGCAAGCGTCCGCGATGCTGAAAGACGGATATCCTGCAACGTAAGGAGGGCGCTGCATTTAGCAAGTACGTGTGTTGGTAGGCGGCGGCAAAGTACATTCACGAGTGTACCGCGTTCCTGTCTCTCTACTGAGAGATGCAGCAGCAGCGGCGGGGAAGCCCAACTAAAAAAGAGCAGAACAGCTGACAAGGAGTGTGACCTCAACACTGCCGGGGTCGCAGGGTATCCTGTGAGAGTGGCCTCCCCCGTCCTTGCAAGACACAAGCAGCACAATTAGGCCCCCATTAATGAAGCTCCAATAAGATCACAATCTGACCATTTAAATCAGCACTACTGTACATTCTTGCACATGCAATACAAATATGTAATAGGGTTACAACATACCTTTCAAATAATCCTTACAAACAGCAATAAAAGACTATTTTCGGAGCGGGAGGTAATAAAGTCACCAACACAGAGGTGAACAAATACAAACCCCGTTTCCATATGAGTTGGGAAATGGTGTTAGATGTAAATATAAACAGAATACAATGATTTGCAAATCCTTTTCAAGCCATATTCAGTTGAATATGCTACAAAGACAACATATTTCATGTTACAACTCATAAACATTTTTTTTTGTGCAAATAATCATTAACTTTAGAATTTGATGGCTGCAACACACGACAAAGAAGTTGGGAAAGGTGGCAATAAATACTGATAAAGTTGAGGAATGCTCATCAAACACTTATTTGGAACATCCCACAGGTGAACAGGCTAATTGGGAACAGGTGGGTGCCATGATTGGCTATAAAAGTAGATTCCATGAAATGCTCAGTCATTCACAAACAAGGATGGGGCGAGGGTCACCACTTTGTCAACAAATGCCTGAGCAAATTGTTGAACGGTTTAAGAACAACCTTTCTCAAGCAGCTATTGCAAGGAATTTAGGGATTTCACCATCTACGCTCCGTAATATCATCAAAGGGTTCAGAGAATGTGGAGAAATCACTGCAGGTAAGCAGCTAAGCCCGTGACCTTCCATCCCTCAGGCTGTACTGCATCAACAAGCCACATCAGTGTGTAAAGGATATCACCACATGGGCTCAGGAACACTTCAGAAACCCACTGTCAGTAACTACAGTTGGTCGCTACATCTGTAAGTGCAAGTTAAAACTCTCCTATGCAAGGCGAAAACCGTTTATCAACAACACCCAGAAACGCCGTCGGCTTCGCTGGGCCTGAGCTCATCTAAGATGGACTGATACAAAGTGGAAAAGTGTTCTGTGGTCTGACGAGTCCACATTTCAAATTGTTTTTGGAAACTGTGGACGTCGTGTCCTCCGGACCAAAGAGGAAAAGAACCATCCGGATTGTTCTAGGCGCAAAGTGTAAAAGGCAGCATGTGTGATGGTATGGGGGTGTATTAGTGGCCAAGACATGGGTAACTTACACATCTGTGAAGGCACCATTAATGCTGAAAGGTACATACAGCTTTTGGAGCAACATATGTTGCCATCCAAGCAACGTTACCATGGACGCCCCTGCTTATTTCAGCAAGACAATGCCAAGCCACGTGTTACATCAATGTGGCTTCATAGTAAAAGAGTGCGGGTACTAGACTGGCCTGCCTGTAGTCCAGACATTGAAAATGTGTGGCACCTGCAATAGCAGAAGGGAGACCCCCGGACTGTTGAACAACTTAAGCTGTACATCAAGCAAGAATGGGAAAGAATTCCACTTCAAAAATGTGTCTCCTCACTTCCCAAACCAAAACTGAGTGTTGTTCAAAGGAAAGGCCATGTAACACAGTGGTGAACATGCCCTTTCCCAACTACTTTGGCACGTGTTGCAGCCATGAAATTCTAAGTTAATTATTATTTGCACAAAAAAAAAAAGTTTATGAGTTTGAACATCAAAAAGGATTTGCAAATCCTTGTATTCTGTTTATATTTACATCCAACACAATTTCCCAACTCATATGGAAACGGGGTTTGTACTTAGTATTACTGTATTTTCCGGACCATAAGGCGCACTGCCGATGAACGGGTCTAGCCAGGTCTATTTTCATACAAAAGGCGCACCGGATTATAGGGCACATTAAAGGGGTCATATTATGATTTTTTTTTTCTAAATGTAAAAGACTTCCTTGTGGTCTACATAACATGTAATGCTGGTTCTTTGCTCAGAATGTTGCATGGATGATGTTTTACACATCATCTTCAAGCCGCTTTCTGACAGTCGTTTTTTGTGGGCGGTCTTATTTACGTGGCTCACCTTCGACAGCGTCTTCTCCCCGTCATCTTTGTTGTAGCGGTGTAGCGTGCAAGGACGGGAGTGGAAGAAGTGTCAAAAGATGGCGCTAACTGTTTTAATGACATTCACACTTTACTTCAATCAATAACGGAGCAGCATCTCCTCATCCGTGGCTCACTAGTGCAACAACAACAACGCCGGAAATGTGTCCCGTGAAAAAGCGTCCGACCGAAACTCTCTAATAACTAAAGTTCCTTGGGTGAATAATGTCAACTCACTACACCGGTATGTTTTAGCGCTTTCATGGCGAGTTTACTGACAAATATAAGTACGAACTTTACACTACTTTATATTAGAAATGGCAACAGCGGAGGATGAATGTCCCATAACAAGAAGATAGAGAAAAAGAAGAAGCTTATCCACTACGGTGTCGACACGGACTCATGCAGATCCCAAATACAGATCAGCAGGTACCAAAAGGTAAGAAAAGTTGCTTTTGCCTAGTATTGCAAAACAAAACGCCAGATAATATGTCTTACCTTACACACACACCATAATAATACTCCTATGTTGAAGCACAGTACAATCCATCAAGCGGTGTGGCTTCATAGCTTACCAAAGTCCTACTAAAACATTTTCATCGATTTTTGAGCGTCGTGTGTAATGTTCTATATTTTCACTGGAACATATAAAATGTTGGTGTTGTTTACTTGAGTCATATTGCAGTCTACACGTATCTCTTGTGTGTGACTGCCATCCACTGGTCACACTTGTCATTTCTCCATGTGCCAAATACAATAGATTTGAGGTTGGTAAGCACAAACAAAATGATTCCGTACATTAGGCGCACTGAGTTATAAGGCGCACTGTCGAGTTTTGAGAAAATGAAATGATTTTAAGTGCGCCTTGTAGTCCGAAAAATACGTATAAGCTGTATCGTAACTTCATTTCAAAGTATGCACAATCCCCTGCCTGGTAACACATTGTTATAAATTGTGTGTGTGGCCTTCACTCTCGTGCACAGCTGTCCGCAGTCAGATGACGTATCCTATGTTGTATATTTAGACAGGCTCAAGTACTAGTCTTACCAAGGACTTGCATCATGAGGCTATGGTTACAGCATCTTAGGTGCAACATTATACAACATCATGTTTGCCTTACTCGATATTTTGCACTGTGAAGACACTTGGGGACAACCAAATGTTTGAGCAGGTTAGTCTTCACATGAAGACTTTCTGGGTTTTTTATGACTAACTCAATTTCCAGTTGTATTTATTTCGAATACATTCCTTGAGTTGTTAAATAGATTTGGCACCACCTGTTTGACCTGGCTCATCATCACATTATAACGCATAGGGATGTGCTGATATGAAATTTCATATCACAGTTATCTTTACACCAACATTATCACCGCTATTTTTATCGGGTGTATTAAAATATTAAAAATGAAGTGCATGAAATTATTTGGGCTTGATTTTTAAGAGAAATAAAAACAGGACGAGGAAAATAATCAACATTTTATTGTATTTGGGTCAATACAGTAGTTCTAAATTTATTGTATATATGGTGAGTAGTTTTACTTGATTTTAGCTTGATTAAACAGCTGGTAACATCTTTTTTTACATGAACATGACAGTTGGGAATGTCAAAATGATACTTAAAGCATTACCTGTGTAGCGAAAAAAAGTGCAGTACAAAATATTGTAATTCATTATATAATTTCTGGTATTTAGATTAGATTTATATTTTTGGTCCCCTTGGGGGAATTCATTTTCACTGCCATACATTTGAACAACAGACATTACACATCACAAAAACAAAAATAACAAAAAGACATCATACATGACCAACACACATTTACAGGCTTGTCAGACAGGTTATTATGACTAGGGATGTCCGATAATGGCTTTTTGCCGATATCCGATATGCCGATATTGTCCAACTCTTTAATTACCGATACCGATATCAACCGATACCGATATCAACCGATATATACAGTCGTGGAATTAACACATTATGCCTAATTTGGACAACCAGGTATGGTGAAGATAAGGTACTTTAAAAAAAAAAAATGAATCAAATAAAATAAGATAAATAAATTAAAAACATTTTCTTGAATAAAAAAGAAAGTAAAACAATATGAAAACAGTTACATAGAAACTAATAATTAATGAAAATGAGTCAAATTAACTGTTAAAGGTTAGTACTATTAGTGGAGCAGCAGCACGCACAATCATGTGTGCTTACGGACTGTATCCCTTGCAGACTGTATTGATATATATTGATATATAATGTAGGAAGCAGAATATTAATAACAGAAAGAAACAACCCTTTTGTGTGAATGAGTGTAAATGGGGGAGGGAGGTTTTTTGGGTTGGTGCACTAATTGTAAGTGTATCTTGTGTTTTTTATGTGGATTTAATAAAAAATAAAAATAAAAAGTTTAAAAACCCGATACTAATAATAAAAAAACCGATACCGATAATTTCCGATATTACATTTTAACGCATTTATCGGCCGATAATATCGGCAGGCCGATATTATCGGACATCTCTAATTATGACTAATTGATGTAATTATTGTTGTTTATTTCCAGTTTAATGCAGTATTTCTAATACATTCCTTTAGTTCAGGGGTGTCCAAAGTGCAGCCCGGGGGCCATTTGCGGCCCGCAGCTAATTGTTTACCGGCCCGCCACACATTCTGCAAAAATTGCAAAATTGATAGTATTGCAAAAATAAAAAATAAAAAAACATTTAAAAAAGTGTAATGAGGTGAAATCTAACAAGAAAAAGTTGCAATGTTGACACAAAAGCTGCAATGCAGGCTGTTTTTTTTTCTCGTTTGTCTTTCTTTCTTTTTCTTTTTTTTGCCATTTCTCCAAAAAAAACCATAAAAAAATCTATGTTATAATGAATTATTGACCTATTCAAGGCTTCAATTACTTCAAAGATTTCACTTTAAAATGTTTTATGTGGAAAAAATATTGCATAAATTGTGTGGTTGCCATATAAAAACATTTAAGTTTTCTTTGACAAAAGAGCATAAAAACAAACCAAATAATAGTTCATACGTAAAATGGACAGATATATCTGAAGTTGATCTCGTAACTTAAGTGTTGAAAGTAAAAAAAAAACTAATAAAAATGTGTCACTTTATGAGTGGGGCACCTTTTGGATCCCAAATATATTTAGTGGGATTTTATTAATATTTTCACTGATTTCTCAAAAATATTAAAGAATTAAAATCAATGGTGTCCTGCATTATTGATCTTTTAGAGCTCTAATTACTAAATACTGCATATTTCCAGTTTTGCTATACTTTTCATCAACCTGAAGTTGATATAGAGATTTACTGTAAGCGTTAAATAAAAAATAATAATGATAATTTTACTTATTTTTAACATTTTAATGACTGAGACCCTTTATGGTCCCCGGGAGTCCTAAAGGTTAAAAAAAAAAAATCCATATATTTTGTTATGGTTTGAAAATGAAAAATATCAAAATGGCCCCCGCATGCTTACATTTTTCCGTGTGCGGCCCTCAGTGGAAAAAGTTTGGACACCCCTGCTTTAGTTAGTGAATAGATTTGGCACTACTTGTTTGAACATAGTTCATCAACACATTATAGTGCACAGGAATGGGAGAATATGAACATTTCATATCATGTTTATCATTACCAAACATATCAGTTGTCATTATTATCGCAGTATCTTGAAATAATTAATATGAAGTCTATGAATTTATTAGGGCTTTGTTTTCACGTAAAATAACAAAAAAAAGGATGAGGTAAATAGTAAACGTTTTTAATTTTTTTTTTAATCAATATTGTTGTATGTGCTCAAAAAGTACGTATAGCTATTAGGTCTTTTTAAGTAAATAAAATAAATAGACACAGGGATAGAAAACGCACTATTATGCATTTTTAACGTTTCTTATGCCTCACTGGTTTTAGTCTTAATGTTTTATGGCCAAGCTTTTATCGTTTTAAATAGGACTGCGAACTGTAAAACTTTAAGACAGGGGTGTCCAAACTTTTTCCACTGAGGGCCGCATTCTGAAAAATCAAAGCAAGCGGGGGCCATTTTGATATTTTTTATTTTAAAAACCAATACAATATATGTATAAAAAATATACATTTAGGCCTCCACTCAGACTTGATCCCGGGGACCCCAAAAGGTTTTGGTCAAAAAAAAAATTACAAATGTGTCATTATTTAGTATTATTATTATTATTATTATCATTCAAAGTTTAAATCTCTAGAGCAGGGGTCACCAACCTTTTTGAAAGCAAGAGCTACTTCTTGGGTAGTGATTAATGCGAAGGGCTACCAGTTTGATACACACTTCAATAAATTGCCAGAAATAGCCAACATGCTCAATTTACCTTTAACTCTATGTTATTATTAATAATATATGATATTTACACTTAATTGAACGGTTTAAAAGAGGAGAAAACACGAAAAAAATGACAATTAAATTTTGAAACATAGTTTATCTTCAATTTCGACTCTTTAAAATTCAAAATTCAACCGAAAAAAAGAAGAGAAAAACTAGCTAATTCGAATCTTTTTGAAAAAATTAAAAACATACATTCTACACACAATACCCTATAACGACAACGTGAAATGGAATTGTTTCTTTTTTGTCCTCGAAATTCTACACACAAGACCCTATAATGACAATGTGAAATGGAATTAGGACCACTAAAGTTGCTCCGCTGCTGTGATTTTACGCGCCTTCAAAGAAAACAACCACTGTGCCGCAACACCTCGGAAAAAAACACAGACACAACTTCCTCTAACTCCCAGTACGAATATCGTAGAGACACGAAACAAAAACCTCTATGTAGGTCTCACTCAGGACTACCACTGGACAAAAGTATTGGGACACCTAGGACTAGCACCAGCCAAAATGCGGACCCGACCAACGCTGCTTGCAGCTTTAATTCCATGAGAGTTTTGCAGTGGCACAGGCACGTCCGTGTGCTATATATAGACACTTAAACATGCAAAACGTTTCCCTGGCTCGTTAGTGCGTGCTGATTTTAGAAATAATGTACGCTTCACTGCACATTTGATACGTCACCATGTTGCTGAACATGGTATAATTCTATCAGTGTTGGGTTTCGGCAGCACAGGCGTGCATTCGCTCTTTAATAATGTTCCCAGGGCTCCGTGTACGTGCAGGCTGCTTTGAAACATAATGTACATGTCATTGTACGTCTAAAGCAGGGGTGGGCAATTCATTTTTACCGGGGGGCCGCATGAGCAACCCGAGCACTGCTGGAGGGCCACACCAACAATATTTCAATTAAATTTTGCTTAAATTATTTTTGATATACCGTAAGAAAAAGAAAAAAAAAAAAAATCATTTCATTTAACCTAACTTAACTTTATACAAAAGCAGATTTTAACACTGTCTTACACAACACTTCCTGGTGTATAATACAATGCAAAAATGTCAATTTCTGTCACTTTATCCTGCATCCTCTTTAAAAGTCCAACATTTTTCCCCCGTCAGATTTGGACAACCATCTGTTGTCACACCTGCCAGCTTGTCCCATTCCAGTCCTAACATGTCCAAACACGCATTTACCTCTGCGAACAAGTCATTGCCTGTGGTTGTCTCTTTAATTGACTGCATGGCTGCCAGCTCCTCCATGATTTGAAAGTCTGCAGTTATCCCACGTAAGAAGATGAGCAGCTGGGCGGTGTCACGTACATCGCAGCTCTCATCCAAAGCCAGCGGAAAACAGTCAAAAGTCGGCCGTTCTGTTCTTCAGCTGAAGCTCCAAGTTTCCAGCGATGGTCTCAACCCGCCTCGTTACAGTGCGTCGGGAGAGTGACACGGAAGAAATACAAATAACGCTTTTCAAAACAAAAGCAGCACCGTTGTATTGCACACTCGACATAGATACTTTTTTATCGCATTTTTGGGGGAAATTTATTTGATAAAAGCCAACAGCAAGAATAGACATTTGAAAGGCAATTTAAAATGTCTAAAGAATAGTGAACAACAGGCTGAATAAGTGTACGTTATATGAGGCATAAATAACCAACTGATATGTTAATGTAACATATTATGGTAAGAGTCATTCAAATAACTATAACATATAGAACATGCTATACGTTTACCAAACAATCTGTCACTCCTAATCGCTAAATCCCATGAAATCTTATACGTCTAGTCTCTTACGTCAATGACATCAATAATATTATTGGATATTTTACGCTAATGTGTTAATCATTTCACTGAGTATAAGTCGCACCCCCGGCCAAACTATGAAAAAAACTGCCACTTATAGTCCGAAAAATACGGTACTCACCGTGTATTGTCAACATTTGAGGTTCAAGTTTGACACACAATAAGACAAATTATGTAGCTTATTAGCTTGCTCTTCTTCTTCTCTTTCCTCATAGGGAGAGGAGTTGCTGCCTCTAGTGGCCAAATGTGTGAAATACACTTTCACACGCTGAAAACATGTCAAATATGAAGAAAAAGACACGGTGTTAATAAGTTAAACAGCAGTGACTTATAATCTTTGCAATCTTTGTTAGAACTGGGAACACTTTATTGCGTCACATTCAGCCTTTGTTAGGTTTTTGAAGACTTAAAGTCAGAATGATTTAGCAACAGAGTGTATCTACTGTACAAGAATCCACGGTCACAACAGTTAAAGAGCCACGTTGCATCCACGCTACAGGAAGCACTAAAATGTTTATGTACAAATTCAATGCTTGCAACATCCTTAAGCAGTACCGAATATTTAAAACAAATAAAAATAACAATTACAGTGAATTTGACTTTTTTTTAAGTCACAGCAATATAACACACGGTAAAAAAAAAAAAAAATGCATTTTTTTTTTCCTTAAAAAGAAAAAAAGTACCAAATGACATGGAAGGGCGACTAAATCAAAATACGCTTACAAACATAAGCAATTAAATAAATACAAACAACAAATAAATTAAATTTTTAAACGCTAAAGAGCCAAAGGTACCTTCATCAAGCTATCGTAAAACGACGTCACAATCGGCTCATTTTCAAGCCAGCTGTTTTTGCCCAACATTTAAACCACATTTGCAGCAAGAATGAGTATTTTGCACAGAACTTGACTGTGACAAGGAGGGGAAATAAATGCAGTGTACTTTGGCACGGAGGTGCTTTGTGCTAAATGCTAACAGCAACAAGAAAAAGCGGTGTTCTATAAAAACAACACGTAATAACTAGAGATGTCCGATAATATCGGCCTGCCTAAATTATCAGCCGATAAATGCTTTAAAATGGAATATCGGAAATTATCGGTATTGTTTTTTTTTATTATCTGTATCGTTTTTTTTGTTGTTTTTTTTTAAAATTAAATCCACATAAAAAACACAAGATACACTTACAATTAGTGCACCAACACAAAAAACCTCCCTCCCCCATTTACACTCATTCACACAAAAGGGTTGTTTCTTTCTGTTATTAATATTCTGCTTCCTACATTATATATCAATATATATCAATACAGTCTGCAAGGGATACAGTCCGTAAGCACACATGATTGTGCTGGTCCACTAATAGTACTAACCTTTAACAGCTAATTTTACTCATTTTCATTCATTACTAATTTCTATGTAACTGTTTTTATATTGTTTTACTTTCTTTTTTATTCAAGAAAATATTTTAAATGTATTTATCTTATTTTATTTTATAAATTTTTTAAAAAAAAGGACCTTATCTTCACCATACCTGGTTGTCCAAATTAGGCATAATAATGTGTTAATTCCACGACTGTATATATCGGTATCGGTTGATATCAATCAATCAATCAATATTTATTTATATAGCCCTAAATCACAAGTGTCTCAAAGAGCTGTATCGGTATCGGTTGATATTGGTATCGGTAATTAAAGAGTTGGACAATATCGGAATATCGGGAAAAAGCCATTATCGTACATCTTATCGGCCTGCCGATATTATCGGCCGATAAATGCGTTAATTATCGGTATCGTTTTTTTCATTATCGGTATCGTTTTTATTTTTTTACTTATTTTTTTTCAATTAAATCCACATAAAAAACACAAGATACACTTACAATTAGTGCACCAACACAAAAAACCTCCCTCCCCCATTTACACTCATTCACACAAAAGGGTTGTTTCTTTCTGTTATTAATATTCTGCTTCCTACATTACATATCAATATATATCAATACAGTCTGCAAGGGATACAGTCCGTAAGCACACATGATTGTGCGTGCTGCTGCTCCACTAATAGTACTAACCTTTAACAGCTAATTTTACTCATTTTCATTCATTACTAATTTCTATGTAACTGTTTTTATATTGTTTTACTTTCTTTTTTATTCAAGAAAATGTTTTTGAATTTATTTATCTTATTTTATTTTATTTTTTTTTAAAAGGACCTTATCTTCACCATACCTGGTTGTCCAAATTAGGCATAATAATGTGTTAATTCCAGGACTGTATATATCGGTATCGGTCGATATCGGTATCGGTAATTAAAGAGTTGCACAATATCGGAATATCGGATATCGGCAAAAAGCCATTATCGGACATCCCTAGTAATAACCGTTCACAAATAAAAACATTGGTTTTTTTAAGACGACCCTTCAAGCCCGTTGTTATGATTTCCAACATAAACCTGAAAAAACAATGAATAATAAAAATAGCTTTTAAAGAACTCAATCTTGTTTGGACCTTTTTTTTAACAGGGCGGGGGGGAAGACTGATGAGTTTAACAGATCTCACACGGGACGGATTGTTTTTTGGGGGGATTCCGAGCTAAACAATGAATCTGATGGATAAATGATATGAGAATGTTGTGGTTCTGCATTTGAGTAAGAATGATTGAAAGCTGATTGTTAAGTTCCAGTTCCTTGTAAGACTTTAGTAACATTGCGGGAGCCCCTCAAGTCACTTCATCTTCCTCCTCGTCAACCTAAACTCCCACCGTAGTTGCTCCTTTCAGGACTGTTTGCAGGAATGTTCAGCGTTGTCGTCCATCCAGATCCACCGAGCAGTCGTCCCTTGGACAAAACGGGTCGTCTTGTTTGTGCGCCACAAAAAAATGCCTTCTTTTTTTTTTCTATTTTTGTGTATAAATGGTTCTGTCTTTTTTTAAGGAGGCCGGGGTCTTTTTTCTCTCTCCCTTCAACGTCTTTGTGGCGACAGGGAGAAGGTATGGCGACGCATGTGAGGTCATAGGTCAGTGACTTTGTTTTCCACGGCGGCGGCGATCTGTTGCAGCCGGTAGCCCAGCTGCATCTTCTGGGCGGTGCAGTCGTCCTCCAGGGCGGTGATGATCTGACGGTGGACAGAAATTCTTATTTGAAAATGGAAAATAAAAGAAATAGTACATCACTTTAAATGTTAGTTGGTTTTTTTTCTGTTATAGTGCGAGTCAAGCATGTGATACAACCGAAAATCACACTAAAAAATGTACAAACAAAAACTATACAAATAGACATGTCTGATAATATCGGGCTGCCGGTATAATCGGCCGATAAATGCTTTAAAATGTAATATCGGAAATTATCCGTATCGGTTCCAAAAAGTAAAATGTATGACTTATGAAAACGCCGCTGTGTACACGGACGTAGGGAGAAGTACAAAGCGCCAATAAACCTTAATATCTACATAATATCTACGGCTTTTCACACACACAAGTGAATGCAAGGCATACTGGGTCAACAGCCATACAGGTCACACTGAGGGTAGCCGTATAAACAAGTTTAACACTGTTACAAATATGCGCCACACTGTGAATCCACACCAAACAAGAATGACAAACACATTTCGGGAGAACATCCGCACCGTAACACAACATAAACACAACAGAACAAATACCCAGAACCCCTTGCAGCACCCCCCAACCCCGCCCACCTATGAAGCCGCACCGCTTGATGGATTGTCGGCGCATTTATAATAGGAGTATTATTATGGTGTGTGTATAAGGTAAGACATTATCTGGTGTTTTGTTTCGCAATATTATGCAAAAGCAACTTTTCTTACCTTCTGGTACATGCTGATCTGTATTTGGGATCTGCATAAATTCTGAAAAGTTGCGCGCGTTCGCCTTTGTAGTCCATGCCAACACCGTAGTGGATAAGCTTCTTCTTTTTCTCTATCTTCTTGTTATGTGACATTCATCCTCCACTGTTGCCATTTCTAATATAAAGTAGTGTAAAGTTCTTACTTATATCTGTCAGTAAACTCGCCATGAAAGCGCTAAAACATACCGGTGTAGTGAGTTTACATTATTCACCCAAGGAACTTTAGTTATTAGAGAGTTCCGGTCGGACGCTTTTTCACGGGACACATTTTTCTTGTTTCCGGATGAGGAGATGCTGCTCCGTTATTGATTGAAGTAAAGTGTGAATGTCATTAAAACAGTTAGCGCCATCTTTTGACACTTCTTCCACTCCCGTCCTTGCACGCTACACCGCTACAACAAAGATGACGGGGAGAAGACGCTGTCGAAGGTGAGCCACGTGAATAAGACCCGCCCACAAAACGGCGCATGCTGAAGCGACTGTCAGAAAGCGGCTTGAAGATGATGTGTAAAACATCATCTATGCAACATTTTGAGCAAAGAACCAGCATTACATGTTATGTCTCGATTACTGTAACGTATTATTTTCGGGCCTCCCTATGTCTAGCATTAAAAGATTACAGATGGTACAAAATGCGGCTGCTAGACTTTTGACAAAAACAAGAAAGTTTGATCATATTACGCCTATACTGGCTCACTTGCACTGGCTTCCTGTGCACTTAAGATGCGACTTTAAGGTTTTACTACTTACGTATAAAATACTACACGGTCAAGCTCCTGCCTATCTTGACGATTGTATTGTACCATATGTCCCGGCAAGAAATCTGCGTTCAAAGAACTCCGGCTTATTAGTGATTCCCAGAGCCCAAAAAAAGTCTGCGGGCTATAGAGCGTTTTCTATTCGGGCTCCAATACTCTGGAATGCCCTCCCGGTAAAAGTTAGAGATGCTACCTCAGTAGAAGCATTTAAGTCTCATCTTAAAACTCATTTGTATACTCTAGCCTTTAAATAGACTCCCTTTTTAGACCAGTTGATCTGCCGTTTCTTTTCTTTTCTTTTCTACTCTGCTCCGGGGTGGACCGCTAGCCTGTCCATCAGATGGGGACATCTCTACGCTGCTGACCCGTCTCCACTCGGGATGGTTCCCGCTGGCCCCACCATGGACTGGACTTTCGCTGATGTGTTGGACTTTCACAATATTATATCAGACCCACTCGACACCGAGGATGTCGTTGTGGCTTGTACAGCCCTTTGAGACACTAGTGATTTAGGGCTATATAAATAAACATTGATTGATGATTGATTGATGTAGACCACAAGGAAGTCTTTTACATTCAGAAAACAATAATTAAAGCTGCAAGCAACGTTGGTCGGGCCCGCATATTTGGCAGGTGCTAGTTGCTGAAGGATGTCAATCTATGAAATCTAGGTCTAAGTGAGACCTACATAGAGGTTTTTGTTTCATGTCTCTAAGACGTTCCTACCGGAAGTTACGAGCAGTTTTGTCTGTTTTATTCCTAGGGGGCGCTATAGCGCAATTTTGAGTTTTGGGGTTCGGTTTTTTTATTTGATCGCAATTTCCGCCAGTCCTGATGTGTGTAAAACGTTTGGTGAGTTTTGAAGTATTTTAAGGGGGTCAAATTACAGCTCAAAGAGGCAAAAATTAGTGTTTTTATGAAACTTTTGTTTTGAAGGGGTGATTGCCAACTTCCTGTTGACTGAAGGATGTCAGTGTATGAAATCCAGCTCTAAGTCAGACCTACATAGAGGTTTTCGTTTCATGTCTCTACGATATTCGTACTGGGAGTTAGAGGAAGTTGTGTCTGTGTTTTTTTCCTAGGTGCTGCGGCACAGTGGTTCTTTTCTTTGAAGGCTCGTAAAATCAAAACCGTAGCACTTATCAAAACTCTTTGAGTATCCGTCAATCAGAAGGGTTCAATGTCTCTCCTGTAGTAGTTTGAAGCCGAAACGACAAACGCGCTCAGAGGAGATAATGTTTGATGTTTGGTGACCGCTTTTTACAAAAATTTTGTTTTGAAGGGGGGATATCAAACTTCCTGTTGATTTTTGCTGAAGGATGTCAATCTATGAAATGTAGGTCTAAGTGAGACCTACATAGAGGTTTTTGTTTCATGTCTCTAAGACGTACAAGCAGTTTTGTCTGTGTTTTCCTCTGAGGAGCAGTTTTGTCTCTGTTTTATTCAAAAATTGCGCTAGAGCAATTTTTTAGTTTTGGGGTTCGTTTTTTTTTATTAGATCGCAATTTCCACCAGTCCTGATGTGTGTGAAAAGTTTGGTGAGTTTTGAAGTATTTTAAGGGGGTCAAATTACAGCTCAAAGAGGCAAAAATTAGTGTTTTTAGTACACGTTTGTCTTGAAGGGGAAATTGCCAACTTCCTGTTGGTTTCTGCCCGAGGATGTTGAATTATGAAATGTAGGTCTACGTCAGACCTACATAGAGGTTTTTGTTTCATGTATCTAAGACGTTCCTATCGGAAGTTACAAGCAGTTTTGTCTGTGTTTTCCTCTGAGGAGCAGTTTTGTCTCTGTTTTATTCAAAAATTGCGCTAGAGCGCAATTTTGAGTTTTGGGGTTTGTTTTTTTTATTAGATCGCAACTTCCACCAGTCCTGATGTGTGTGAAAAGTTTGGTGAGTTTTGAAGTATTTTAAGGGGGTCAAATTACAGCTCAAAGAGGCAAAAATTAGTGTCAATTTTGTCTTGAAGGGGAAATTACCAACTTCCTGTTGGTTTTTGCCCGAGGATGTTGAATTATGAAATGTAGGTCTAAGTCAGACCTACATAGAGGTTTTTGTTTCATGTCTCTACGACCTTCCTAGTGGGAGTTACAGGCAGTTTGTTTTTGTTTTTTCCTAGGGGGCGTTAGAGCGCAATTTTGAGTTTTGGGGTTTTGTTTTTTTTATTCGATGGCAATTTTCGCAGGTCCTGATGTGTGTGTCAAATATGGTTGAGTTTTGAAGCATGTTAAGTGGGTCAAATTGCAGCTCGAAGAGGCGGCCGGTATAATAATAATAAACCTTACAATAACAATAGGTTCCTTTTGTCCCATTGCAAAAGGACTCCCTTTGGGATTCCTTTGACAATGGGTCGTGCGGACCCTAATAACATGACTCCTTTAATGTGCCCTATAATCCTGTGCACCTTATATATGAAAAAAGATAAAAAAATAGACCATTCATCGGCAGTGCGCCTTATAATCCGGTGCGCCCTATGGTCCGGAAAACACGGCAATTAAACATATTGTACTTTCCAAATGTACACTCATGCTTGCATCCGTTAAAATAACGTGTCACTCACTTGATCGTAGTACTTGTTGATGTACTTGTACAGCTCATGCAAAGCCACCAGGAAGTTGACCTCCCCTGCGTAGTTCTGTGTCAAAACAGAGAAGAAGCATCATGGAGGGGAAAGAGGCACATTGGTTATCATCCATTATTCATCCTCAAGTCTGGTATACGACTCAAAGGGGGGGGGGGGGGGGTAACAACAACAAAAAGCCCATGGATAATTCATGGGGGTTCTATGTAAGAAAAACATCTCGTGACGTAGCAAGGCGGAAAGGTAACGTACACGGGAGAGCTCCGCTAGAGCCGAGTTCATCTCCTGGTCACTGGCTGAGATGGTCTGACGGATGTCTGCGTAGTACCTGGAACACACATGCTCTGTTGTAGTCATTGTACATACATAACAGCCTGTTTCAATGTCGGGCTAAAACAGCCTTATGCCGGTCACACACTGTTGTGGGACGGCCACTACACCAGAGTGGCACCGTATTTTGCAGACTATAAGTCGCAGTTTTTTTCATAGTTTGGCCGGGGGTGCGACTTATACTCAGGAGCGACTTATGTGTGAAATGATTAACACATTAGCGTAAAATATCAAATAATATTATTTAGCTCATTCACGTAAGAGACTAGACCAGGGGTCACCAACGCGGTGCCCACGGGCACCAGGTAGCCCGTAAGGACCAGATGAGTAGCCCGCTGGCCTGTTCTAAAAATAGCTCAAATAGCAGCACTTACCAGTGAGCTGCCTCGATTTTTTAAATTGTATTTATTTACTAGCAAGCTGGTCTCGCTTTGCCTGACATTTTTAATTCTAAGAGAGACAAAACTCAAATAGAATTTGAAAATCCAAGAAAATATTTTAAAGACTTGGTCTTCACTTGTTTAAATAAATTCATTAATTGTTTTACTTTGCTTCTTATAACTTTCAGAAAGACAATTTTAGAGAAAAAATACAACCTTAAATATGATTTTAGGATTTTTAAACACATATACCTTTTTACCTTTTAAATTCCTTCCTCTTCTTTCCTGACAATTTAAATCAATGTTCAAGTAAATTTATTTTTTTTATTGTAAAGAATAATAAATACATTTTAATTTAATTCTTCATTTTAGCTTCTGTTTTTTCAACAAAGAATATTTGTGAAATATTTCTTCAAACTTATTATGATTAAAATTAAAAGAAATTATTCTGGCAAATCTAGAAAATCTGTAGAATCAAATTTGAATCTTATTTCAAAGTCTTTTGAATTTTTTTTTAAATTTTTGTTCTGGAAAATCTAGAAGAAATAATGATTTGTCTTTGTTAGAAATATAGCTTGGTCCAATTTGTTATATATTCTAACAAAGTGTAGATTGGAATTTTAACCTATTTAAAACATGTCATCAAAATTCTAAAATTAATCTTAATCAGGAAAAATGATTAATGATGTTCGTTCCATAAATTATTCTTTTAATTTTTTCAAAAAGATTCAAATTAGCTAGTTTTTCTCTTCTTTTTTTTCAGTTGAATTTTGAATTTTAAAGAGTCGAAATTGAAGATAAACTATGTTTCAAAATTTAATTGTAATTTTTTTCGTGTTTTCTCCTCTTTTAAACCGTTCAATTAAGTGTGAATATCATTAATTATTAATAATAACATAGAGTTAAAGGTAAATTGAGAAAATTGGCTATTTCTGGCAATTTATTTAAGTGTGTATCAAACTGGTAGCCCTTCACATTAATCACTACCCAAGAAGTAGCTCTTGCTTTCAAAAAGGTTGGTGACCCCTGGACTAGACGTATAAGATTTCATGGGATTTAGCGATTAGGAGTGACAGATTGTTTGGTAAACGTATAGCATGTTCTATATCAGTGTTTTTCAACCTTTTTTGAGTCAAGGCACATTTTTTTGCGTTAAAAAAATGCGGAGGCACACCACCAGCAGAAATCATTAAAACATGAAATTCAGTTGACAGTAAAAAGTTGTTGTCACAATTGTTGGATATGACTTTAAAGCATAACCAAGCATGCATCACTATAGCTCTTGTCTCAAAGTAGGTGTACTGTCACCACCTGTCACATCACACCCTGACTTATTTTGACTTGTTTGCTGTTTTTCTGTGTGTAGTGTTTTACTTCTTGTCTTGCGCTCCTATTTTGGTGGCTTTTTCTCTTTTTTTGGTATTTTCCTGTAGCAGTTTCATGTCTTCCTTTGAGCGATATTTCCTGCATGTACTTTGTTTTAGCAGTCAAGACTATTTAAGTTGTTTTTATCCTTCTTTGTGGGGACATTGTTGATTGTCATGTCATGTTCGGATGCACTTTGTCTTTGCTCCACAGTAAGTCTTTGCTGTTGTCCAGCATTCTGTTTTTCTTTACTTTGTAGCCAGTTCAGTTTTAGTTTTGTTCTGCATAGCCTTCCCTAAGCTTCAATGCCTTTTCTTAGGGGCACTCACCTTTTGTTTATTTTTGGTTTAAGCATTAGACACCTTTTTACCTGCACACTGCCTCCCGCTGTTTACGAAATCTACCACCACCAGGTGTGAATGAATGATGGGGTTTTAACATGTAAAGCAACTTTGGGTACTTAGAAAAGCGCTATATAAATCCCAGGTATTATTATTATTATCTACAAAGCAATTAGCTACTGGCTGCCACCTACTGATATGGAAGAGTATTACACGGTTACTCTGCCGAGCTCTAGACAGCACCGACACTCAACAACAACACATCATTTGCAGACTATAATTACTGCTTTGCAAAAAATATTTTTAACCCAAATAGGTGAAATTACATAATCTCCCACGGCACACCAGACTGTATCTCACGGCACACTAGTGTGCCGCGGCACAGTGGTTGAAAAACACTGGTTTACGCAATCGAGACTAAGTTGTGCGGACGCTATCCTTCTATGTGGAGACGTTGTTGATTGTCATGTCATGGACGGATGTCCTTTGTGGACGCCGTCTCTGCTCCACACGCTGTAAGTCTTTGCTGTCGTCCAGCATTTTGTGTTTTGTTTACTTTGCAGCCAGTTCAGTTTTAGTTTCGTTTTGCATAGCCATGCCTAAGCGTCAAAGCCTTTTCTGAGCGGCACTCGCCTTTTGTTTATTTTTGGTTTAAGCATTATATACCTTTTTTACCTGCACGCTGCCTCCCGCACCACACGCTGTAAGTCTTTGCTGTCGTCCAGCATTTTGTTTTTGTTTAATTTGCAGCCAGTTCAGTTTTAGTTTCGTTTTGCATAGCCATCCCTAAGCGTCAATGCCTTTTCTTAGCGGCACTCGCCTTTTGTTTATTTTTGGTTTAAGCATCAGATACCTTTTTTACCTGCACACCGCCTCCCGCACCACACGCTGTAAGTCTTTGCTGTCGTCCAGCATTTTGTTTTTGTTTAATTTGCAGCTAGTTCAGTTTTAGTTTCATTTTGCATAGCCATGCCTAAGCTTCAATACCTTTTCTTAGCGGCACTCGCCTTTTTTTAAATTTTATGTTTAAGATTTAGATACCTTTTTACCTGCACGCTGCCTCCCGCACCACACGCTGTAAGTCTTTGCTGTCGTCCAGCATTTTGTTTTTGTTTAATTTGCAGCCAGTTCAGTTTTAGTTTAGTTTTACATAGCCATACCTAAGCGTCAATGCCTTTTCTTAGCGGCACTCGCCTTTTGTTTATTTTTGGTTTAAGCATCATATACCTTTTTTACCTGCACAGTGCCTCCCGCACCACACGCTGTAAGTCTTTGCTGTCGTCCAGCATTTTGTTTTTGTTTAATTTGCAGCTAGTTCAGTTTTAGTTTCATTTTGCATAGCCATGCCTAAGCTTCAATACCTTTTCTTAGCGGCACTCGCCTTTTGTTTATTTTTGGTTCAAGAATTAGATACCTTTTTTACCTGCACACTGCCTCTCGCTGTCGTTTGCATATTGCGATCATGACACGACGTGTTCCCGACATCTACAAAGCAATTAGCTACCTGCTGCCACCTACTGATATGGAAGAGTATTACACGTTTACTCCGCCGAGCTCTAGACAGCACCGACACTCAACAACAACACATTATTTGCGGATTATAACTACTGGTGTGCAAAACATATTTTTAACCCAATTAGGTGACATTATATAATCTCTCACGGCACACCAGACTGTATGTCACGGCACACTAGTGTGCCGCGGCACAGTGGTTGGAAAACACTGGCTTATAAAGCAGACATGTTTGCTATCCAACAAAGCTTGAAGTCATCACCAGTGTCGTGTGCAGCAGACAGCAGTGATGAGCAGTCTGCTTTGAGAGCATCCATGCATGGAAGCCTCGCAGACAATCGTCTACACACTGTCTGGCCCTGACAGATTGTCCCTGCTTCCACCGCACCGTGCCCCGGGTCAGCGGCCTACAACATGTCCTACCTCTCCACCATCTGCTTGTAGCGCGGGATGTCTCTGGCGTACAACAACTTGTTGATAGGGGAGTCCTGTAACGGAGACAAATTGGGGGAAAAGGTGTCCTAATGTCAGCCCAACAGGTAACACTGATCTCATTAGGTCGTGTTTCACACCGAGCACGATGATGCTGATATAAAGTAGCAGCTCCTTTAAGATTGTGGGCTGACGATTAGCTCACCCGTCCCAGTTTGTGGTCGGCGATGGTGCAGGAATCCATAAAAGTCTGGGCAATGACAAACAGCACCGCGTCCACATGGTCCGACGTCTGCACGTTGAAGATGAACTGCGGATTCTTCAGGATGTTGATCCAAAATCGCAGCGGCAGGCTGTTTGGTGCCGCAAACACATCCCAAGTTATTATGTTTCAAAAGGAAAACACGGTTTCTCACCAAAGATAAACAAGCAGCTTCGTTAAAGGCTAGGGATGTCCGATAATGGCTTGTTGCCAATATCCCGATATTGTCCAACTCTTTAATTACCGATACCGATATCAACCGATATATGCAGTCGTGGAATTACCGGTAACACATTATTATGCCTAATTTGGACAACCAGGTATGGTGAAGATAAGGTACTTTTTAAAAAAATTAGTAAAATAAGATAAATAAATTAAAAACATTTTCTTGAATAAGAAAGAAAGTAAAACAATATAAAAACAGTTACATAGAAACTAGTAATGAATGAAAATGAGTCAAATTAGCTGTTAAAGGTTAGTACTATTAGTGGAGCAGCAGCACGCACAATCATGTGTGCTTACGGACTGTATCCCTTGCAGACTGTATTGATATATATTGATATATAATGTAGGAAGCAGAATATTAATAACAGAAAGAAACAACCCTTTTGTGTGAATGAGTGTAAATGGGGGAGGGAGGTTTTTTGGCTTGGTGCACTAATTGTAAGTGTATCTTGTGTTTTTTATGTGGATTTAATTAAAAAAAATGTTTTTAAATAAATAAAAAACCGATACCGATAATGAAAAAAACGATACCGATAATTTTATTACATTTTAACGCATTTATCGGCCTATAATATCAGCAGACCGATATTATCGGACATTTCTAGTTATTACTAGGGATGTCCGATAATGGCTTTTTGCCGATATCCAAAATTCTGAAATTGTCCAACTCTTTAATTACCGATACCGATATATACAGTCGTGGAATTAACACATTATGCCTAATTTGGACAACCAGGTATGGTGAAGATAAGGTACTTTTTTAAAAAAATTAATAAAATAAAATAAAATAAATAAATTAAAAAAATTTTCTTGAATAAAAAAGAAAGTAAAACAATATAAAAACAGTTACATAGAAACTAGTAATGAATGAAAATGATTAAAATGAAGTGTTAAAGGTTAGTACTATTAGTGGAGCAGCAGCACGCACAATCATGTGTGCTTACGGACTGTATCCCTTGCAGACTGTATTGATATATATTGATATATAATGTAGGAAGCAGAATATTAATAACAGAAAGAAACAACACTTTTGTGTGAATGAGTGTGAATGGGGGAGGGAGGTTTTTTGGCTTGGTGCACTAATTGTAAGTGTATCTTGTGTTTTTTGAGTTGATTTAAAAAAAAAAAAAAAAAAAATAAATAAAAAAGATACCGATAATAAAAAAACCGATACCGATAATTTCCGATATTACATTTTAACGCATATATCGGCCGATAATATCGGCAGGCCGATATTATCGGACATCTCTATTAAAAGCCTACTGAAATGCATTTTTTTATTTAAACGGGGATAGCAGATCCATTCTATGTGTCATACTTGATCATTTCGCGATATTGCCATATTTTTGCTGAAAGGATTTA
Source organism: Entelurus aequoreus (assembly GCF_033978785.1). NCBI lineage: Eukaryota > Metazoa > Chordata > Actinopteri > Syngnathiformes > Syngnathidae > Entelurus > Entelurus aequoreus. The sequence continues at coordinate 82,810,608 of NC_084737.1, forward strand.
GTAGAGAACATCGACGATAAAGTTCACAACTTTTGGTCGCCGATAAAAGAAGCCTTGCCTGTAGTGGAAGTAGCGTGACGTCACAGGTTGAAAGGCTCCTCACATTTCCACATTGTTTACACCAGCAGCGAGAGCGATTCGGACCGAGAAAGTGACGATTTCCCCATTAATTTGAGCCAGGATGAAAGATTTGTGGATGAGGAACGTGAGAGTGAAGGACTAGAGTGCAGTGCAGGACGTATCTTTTTTTCGCTTTGACCGTAACTTAGGTACAAGCTGGCTCATTGGATTCCACACTCTCTCCTTTTTCTATTGTGGATCACGGATTTGTATTTTAAACCACCTGGGATACTATATCCTCTTGAAAATGAGAGTCCAGAACGCCAAATGGACATTCACAGTGACTTTTATCTCCACGACAATACATTGGCGAAGCACTTTAGCTACGGAGCTAACGTGATAGCATCGGGCTTAACTGCAGTTAGAAACAAAATAAATAAGCCCCTGACTGGAAGGATAGACAGCAGATCAACAATACTACTATCAGGAGACACCGAACCAAACACTGGACATGTAACTACACGGTTAATGCTGTGACGCCTGTCAAAGCCAAGCAATGCTGTTGCTAACGACGCCATTGAAGCTAACGTCAGAGCTATGATAAAAACATTAGCGCTCCACCTACGCCAGCCCTCATCTGCTCATCAACACCCGTGCTCACCTGCGTTCCAGCGATCGACGGCGAGACGAAGGACTTCACCCGATCATCGGTGCGGTCGGTGGCTAGCGTCGGATAGCGCGTCTGCTATCCAAACCAAAGTCCTCCTGGTTGTGTTGCTGCAGCCAGCCGCTAATACACCGATCCCACCTACAGCTTTCTTCTTTGCAGTCTCCATTGTTAATTGAACAAATTGCAGAATACTGTGGAATTTTGCGATGAAAACAGAGCTGTTTGTATCGTGATTCAATGTGTCCGAATACTTCCGTATCAACCATTGACGTCACGCGCATACGTCATGTTTAGCGGGACATTTAGAATGTCACTTTATAAGTTAACCCGGCCGTATTGGCATGTGTTGCAATGTTAAGATTTCATCATTGATATATAAACTATCAGACTGCGTGGTCGCTAGTAGTGGCTTTCAGTAGGCCTTTAAAGTAACGCATATACACTACCGTTCAAAAGTTTGGGGTCACATGTAAATGTCCTTATTTTTGAAGGAAAAGCACTGTACTTTTCAATGAAGATAACTTTAAACTAGTCTTAACTTGAAAGAAATACACTCTATACATTGCTAATGTGCTAAATGACTATTCTAGCTGCAAATGTCTGCTTTTTGGTGCAATATCTACATAGGTGTATAGAGGCCCATTTCCAGCAACTATCACTCCAGTGTTCTAATGGTACAATGTGTTTGCTCATTGGCTCAGAAGGCTAATTGATGATTAGAAAACCCTTGTGCAATCATGTTCACACATCTGAAAACACTTTAGCTCGTTACAGAAGCTACAAAACTGACCTTCCTTTGAGCAGATTGAGTTTCTGGAGCATCACATTTGTGGGCTCAATTAAACGCTCAAAATGGCCAGAAAAAGAGAACTTTCATCTAAAACTCGACAGTCTATTCTTGTTCTTAGAAATGAAGGCTATTCCATAAAATGGTTTGGGTGACCCCAAACTTTTGAATGGTAGTGTATATATATATATACAGTCACGATCAAATGTTTACATACACGTGTAAAGAACATCATGTCATGGCTGTCTTGAGTTTCCAATCATTTTTACAACTCTTATTTTTTTGTGATGTAGTGATTGGAGCACATACTTGTTGCTCACAAAAAACATTCATGAAGTTTGCTTCTTTTATGAATTTATTATGGGTTTATTGGAAATGTGAGCAAATGTGCTGGGTCAAAAGTATACATACAGCAATGTTAATATTAGAGATGTCCGATAATATCGGCCGGCCGATATTATCGGCCGATAAATGCTTTAAAATGTAATATCGGAAATTATCGGTATCGTTTTTTTTTTATTAAATCAACATAAAAAACACAAGATACACTTACAATTAGTGCACCAACCCAAAAAACCTCCCTCCCCCATTTACACTCATTCACACAAAAGGGTTGTTTCCTTCTGTTATTAATATTCTGCTTCCTACATTATATATCAATATATATCAATACAGTCTGCAAGGGATACAGTCCGTAAGCACACATGATTGTGCGTGCTGCTGCTCCACTAATAGTACTAACCTTTAACACTTCATTTTACTCATTTTCATTCATTACTAGTTTCTATGTAACTGATTTTATATTGTTTCACTTTCTTTTTTATTCAAGAAAATGTTTTTAATTTATTTATCTTATTTTATTTTATTAATTTAAAAAAAAAAGGACCTTATCTTCACCATACCTGGTTGTCCAAATTAGGCATAATAATGTGTTAATTCCACGACTGTATATATCAGTATCGGTATCGGTTGATATCGGTATCGGTAATTAAAGAGTTGGACAATATCGGATATCGGCATAAAGCCATTATCGGACATCCCTAGTTAATATCGGACATCTCTAATGTAAACTTTACCGCTGCCGGTATTTCTCCCTATAATTTCATTGTGATATTTTCAGAATGTGTTCTTTTTTCTATTTCTGGCCAAAGCAAGACAAAGAAAACAATCTGAAGTTGTCTTATTTTTTAGTTTTAATGCCATGATTTTAATAGTCCATGATTTTCCTCCACGCGGCCCCTGAGCTAAAATGAGTTTGACACCCCTGATCTAGCAATTGTATTTCCCCTTTTCTCCACCCTGTGTTCCGTCCAAGCATCCCTGCACATCAAGTGCCTCCACACAGCGTGCTCGTTATTACCTGTTGGTTTTCCAGATGTGGATGGTCTCCGCATCGGTGATGTTGTGATTCAGAGCCTGCTCATCCAACATGTCAAAAAAGTATTTGACAGCCAGGGGGACGGGACGGCTGGTGCTGAGGATGGCCGTGAACAAATCGTCCACGAACTTCTGCAGCGTGCCCTGAAGATGGTGAATGAATAAGAAAAATGTCAACATCAACAGAGAACTGGTATGTGGCACATTACCTTCATGGAGAGAAGGCGAGTCAGGTAGATCTCGGGGATGGCCTTGGCTCTCTCCCCGCCCTTCTCCCTCACACTGCCCCGCCTGTGCTTGGGCAGCTCAGACTCCTCGCTGGCTTTCACCAGATGCCATAACTTAACCCCTCCTTCCTCGCCGTCGTCCAGCATGGGAGTCTCTGATGGTAGGCGAGAAACAACACATCCACCATTACTGACGCTGTCTCCTCTAGTGCACTGGTCCCCAACCTTTTTGGAGCTGCGGACCGGTCAACGCTTGAAAATTTGTCCCACGGACCGGTGGGGGAGGTGTATTTAATTTTTTTTTTTTTTACATAAATAAATACAATCATGTGTGCTTATGGACTGTATCCCTGCAGACTGTATTGATCTATATTGATATATAATGTATATATTGTATATATATTGTAAAAAAAAAAGGATATATTGTGTTTTTTATGTTGATTTCATTTAAAAAAAAAAAAGTATATATTGTGTTTTTTATGTTGATTTCATTTTTTTAAAAAAAAGTATATATTGTGTTTTTTATGTTGATTTCATTTAAAAAAAAAAAAAAGTATATAGTGTTTTTTATGTTGATTTCATTTAAAAAAAAAAGTATATATTGTGTTTTTTATGTTGATTTCATTTTAAAAAAAAAGTATATATTGTGTTTTTTATGTTGATTTCATTTTTTAAAAAAAAAGGATATATTGTATTTTTTATGTTGATTTCATTTAAAAAAAAAGTATATATTGTGTTTATGTTGATTTCATTTAAAAAAAAAAAAGTATATATTGTGTTTTTTATGTTGATTTCATTTAAAAAAAAAAGTATATATTGTGTTTTTTATGTTGATTTCATTTAAAAAAATAAAAAAAAGTATATATTGTGTTTTTTATGTTGATTTCATTTAAAAAAAAAAAGGATGTATTGTGTTTTTTATGTTGATTTCATTTAAAAAAAAAAAGTATATATTGTTTTTTATGTTGATTTTATTTAAAAAAAAAAAAAAAAAAGTATATATTGTGTTTTTTATGTTGATTTCATTTGAAAAAAAAAGTATATATTGTGTTTTTTATGTTGATTTCATTTAAAAAAAAAAAAGTATATATTGTGTTTTTTATGTTGATTTCATTTAAAAAAAAAAAGGATATATTGTGTTTTTTATGTTGATTTCATTTTTAAAAAAAAGTATATATTGTTTTTTATGTTGATTTCATTAAAAAAAAAAGTATATGTTTTTTATGTTGATTTCATTTAAAAAAAAAAAAGATATATTGTGTTTTTTATGTTGATTTCATTTAAAAAAAAAAAAAAAAAAGGATATATTGTGTTTTTTATGTTGATTTCATTTATAAAAAAAAAAAAGTATATATTGTTTTTTATGTTGATTTCATTTAAAAAAAAAAAAAAGTATATATTGTGTTTTTTATGTTGATTTCATTTTTAAAAAAAAAAGGATATATTGTGTTTTTTATGTTGATTTCATTTTAAAAAAAAGTATATATTGTGTTTTTTATGTTGATTTCATTTAAAAAAAAAAAAGGATGTATTGTGTTTTTTATGTTGATTTCATTTAACAAAAAAAAGTATATATTGTTTATGTTGATTTTATTTAAAAAAAAAAAAAAAGTATAGTGTTTTTTATGTTGATTTCATTAAAAAAAAAAAAAGGATATATTGTGTTTTTTATGTTGATTTCATTTAAAAAAAAAGTATATATTGTGTTTTTTATGTTGATTTCATTTTAAAAAAAAAAAGGATATATTGTGTTTTTTATGTTGATTTCATTTTAAAAAAAAGTATATATTGTGTTTTTTATGTTGATTTCATTTAAAAAAAAAGTATATATTGTGTTTTTTATGTTGATTTTATTTAAAAAAAAAAGTATATATTGTGTTTTTTATGTTGATTTCATTTAAAAAAAAAAGTATATATTGTGTTTTTTATGTTGATTTCATTTTAAAAAAAAAAGTATATATTGTGTTTTTTATGTTGATTTCATTTTTTAAAAAAAAGGATATATTGTGTTTTTTATGTTGATTTCATTTTTAAAAAAAAGTATATATTGTTTTTTATGTTGATTTCATTTAAAAAAAAAAAGTATATATTGTTTTTTATGTTGATTTCATTTAAAAAAAAAAGGATATATTGTGTTTTTATGTTGATTTTATTTAAAAAAAATTAAAAAAAATAAGGATATATTGTGTTTTTTATGTTGATTTCATTTTTAAAAAAGTATATATTGTGTTTTTTATGTTGATTTCATTTAAAAAAAAAAAAAGATATATTGTGTTTTTTATGTCGATTTCATTAAAAAAAAAAGAAGTATATATTGTGTTTTTTATGTTGATTTCATTAAAAAAAAAAAGTATATATTGTGTTTTTTATGTTGATTTCATTTTAAAAACAAAGTATATATTGTGTTTTTTATGTTGATTTCATTTAAAAAAAAAAAAAAAAAAAAAAGGATATATTGTGTTTTTTATGTTGATTTCATTTTAAAAAATAAAATAAAATAAATAAATAAATAAATTCACTGCGGCCCGGTGGTTGGGGACCACTGCTGTAGTATACTAATAACATCATGTCAAACAGCGACCTCGTCTGGTTATTTGGACTCACTACTAGAATGTTCCGCAACTTACTCTCTCCAGGCATGTAGTCGTGGCTGTCATGGAGGTGATTTTTGGTGTTTCTTGGGACGAGAGCGACCGTTGACCCATCTGGGACCTACGCCCGAAAAAAGGACACAATTACCCTTTATATGTACATAACCCCAAACCAGGTGTGTAAATGGTAAATAAAAACAGAATGCAATGATTTGCAAATCCTTTTCAACTTATATTCAATTGAATAGACTGCAAAGACAAGATGAAGTGAATTATATTTATATAGCGCTTTTCTCTAGTGAGTCAAAGCGCTTTACATAGTAAAACCCAACATCTAAGTTACATTTAAAGCAGTGTGGGTGGCACTGGGGGCAGGTGGGTAAAGTGTCTTGCCCAAGGACACGACGGAAGTGACTAGGATGGCAGAAGCGGGGATCGAACCTGGAACCCTCAAGTTGCTGGCATGGCCACTCTACCAACCGAGCTATACCGCTTGAACGATATTTAACGTTCGAACTGGTCAACTTTTGTTATTTTTTTGCAAATATTAGCTCATTTGGAGTTTGATGCCTGCCACATGTTGCAAAAAAGCTGGCACGAGTGGCAAAAAAGACTGAGAAAGTAGAGGAATGCTCATCAAACACTTACTTGGAACATCCCACAGGTGATCGGGCTAATTGGGAACAGGTGGGTGCCGTGATTGGGTGTAAAAGCAGCTTCCATTCACAAACAAGGACGGGGCGAGGGTCACCACTTTGGCAACAAATGCGTGAGCAAATTAAGTTGAAGAACGACATTTCTCAAGCAGCTATTGCAAGGAATTTAGGGATTTCACCACCTGCGGTCCGTAATATCATCAAAAGGTTCAGAGAATCTGGAGAAATCACTTCACGTAAGGCAGAAAAACCAACATTGAATGCCCGTGACCTTCCATCCTTCAGGCGGCACTGCATCAAAAAGCCACATCAGTGTGTGAAGGATATCACCACACGGGCTCAGGAACACTTCAGAAACCCACTGTCAGTAACTACAGTTGGTCGCTACATCTGTAAGTGCAAGTTAAAACTCTCCTATGCAAAGCAAAAGCCATTTATCAACAACACCCAGAAATGCCGCCGCCTTAGCTGGGCCCCGAGCTCATTTAAGATGGACTGATGCAAAGTGGAAAAGTGTTCTGTGGTCTGACGAGTCCACATTTCAAATTGTTTTTTTGGAAACCGTGGACGTCGTGTCCTCCGGACCAAAGAGGAAAAGAAACATCCGGATTGTTCTAGGCGCAAAGTGTAAAAGCCAGCATGTGTGATGGTATGGGGGTGTATTATATATATTATATATATGTGAGGAGGCGTGGCCTGCGGAGCTGCAGCGAGGCGGGGTGTGCCGGGGCCGGCTCCGAGATCGGCGACAGGTGCGTAGATGGCCCACCTGGGCGCAGTTGTCTGATCACCTGTCACTCTACAAAAAGCCTGTCATGTCCGTCATTGGTGGTCCGAGGAACCCGGAGGTGTTAGACCTCCACAATTTGCCCTTTTGTAGAGTGACAGGTGATCAGACAACTGCGCCCAGGTGGGCCATCTACGCACCTGTCGCCGATCTCGGAGCCGGCCCCGGCACACCACGCCTTGCTGCAGCTCCGCAGGCCACGCCTCCTCACATATATATTGTATTATATATATTATAATTGTCTATTAGTGGCCAAGACATGGGTAACTTACACATCTGTGAAGGCACCATTAATGCTGAAAGGTACATACAGCTTTTGGAGCAACATATGTTGCCATCCAAGCAACGTTACCATGGACGCCCCTGCTTATTTCAGCAAGACAATGCCAAGCCACGTGTTACATCAACGTGGCTTCATAGTAAAAGAGTGCTGGTACTAGACTGGCCTGCCTGTAGTATGTCATTATGCAAAACCAACTTTTCTTAACTATTGGCTTTTGTGTGTTTGGGATCTGCTTAAGTCCCAACAATTTCAAACCAAACCACGGAGGCACGGCGGGGATATTTATAAAACAATCTTGCCTTCCTTCATTCTTCCTCCAAACGAGCTGTTTGGAATTTGCCCCAATTGTGACGTCAGCGGATTATCCATATGTGGTAGATATTTACCCAAATTGCTTCATGCGATTCCAAAATTTGCAGTCAAGAAGCTCCTTATTTGTCTCTACCCTCACGTTGCGGGGCAGACTGGCTCGTGCATGCACATGCATCCTCCGCTGTTGCCATTTTTAATACACAGTAGCCTAAAGCATATGGAGGCGCCAAGAAATACAACATAGATGACAGATGTCAGAATAATTGTATCTAAATGATCACAAAACTGTTGTGTTACATTGAGTTCAGCTCGCCCTGCTGTCTTTGATCATGCCAAGCAGAAGGCTTGTAAAACTCCACTGTGTAGGATGGGGAGCGACATGAAGGCGTCCGTTTCTTTGATGTATTGTCATCCACAGAAAGACATTGTCTTGACCCGAGATCTACAAAGCGGAGAGGAAGCAGGACCCGACGGAAGCTCCAGGCACCTTTTCTTTGAACTGTATCAAAGGCGATGGCTGTTTACGACCCCCCTCCCTTAGAAACAGCTGTTGCCATGTAATCAGGGAAAGTCCAAATAAAAGAGGAGGCGTACAATTTTCCCTCCGAGCGTGGTGGAGACGTTTCTCCTCAATTGAGCCAAATTTAATTCTGTCTGTGTTTAATTCCTTGCTTCTTGTCTTGTTTAATAGATGTCATCATTGTTTGAACCTGACAGACACAGTCAAAGTGGGGGCACGTAAGTAAGACCTCCCACAAAATGGCTTCATACTAAAGAGAGGGTCAGAAAGCATCTTAAAAACGGCCCGTAAAACATAATCTGTGCAAAATTGTGACCAAAGTACCAAAAAAACTAAACAATTGGAGAAGTTTTAAAATGGAGAAAAACGACGGCTTTAAAAGTCTGCAAGTGGAAGAGACGACACTGACCTTGTAGTGCTGCAATGTATTGAGACGCTTCCAGGAGCCCTGCACCACCGAGGTCAGGTCCTCATCTGACAGGATCAGGTGACCAGCCACACCTGAGCGCCACTCTGGATAGAAAAATAACGACCGCCGTTTCTCCACATGCTGAAATATTTGCCTCTATTGTGTACATGTTTACTTATTCATCTGCTATTGTAAACACCTCCCAGAGCTCTTAACCCAATTCCAACAAACAGTCAAGTGTATTGCAATTAGGGATGATACTCCAAACCGCTTTTCCCGGTTGTTTGATAAGAAAAGAACCGAGTCCTCGGACTCGAATCCCTTTTTGAGAACCGGTACCCGTTATCAAGACCACTATAGTAAAGGAAAAGAGTTGATTCTTTATTCGAATCCCGTCCCGACCAGAAATGCTCCGTGTGACATCACAAGAAATGACGTCACGTAGCTCAGTCATTAGGCGCAGATAGCGAAAGCAGGAAAAACAATGGACTG